>NW_009193056.1:0-13820 GCF_000690835.1 Fulmarus glacialis
CCCCCGCTGCCTCCCCCGCTGCCTGCCCGCGCTGCCTGCCTGCGCACCCGTACAATGCCCGGCACCAAGCCACCGGCCGCGGGAAAGTCATAGGTCAGAGCTCTGCAGGACAAAAGATGACATGTGGAGAAGAGCATCTATCTTGTGATTTGTGGTCGAGGGAGAAATATTTAAAATGCTAATGCCTGCCAGGTCATGGGCGACGCGGCGCACCCTGGCTTCGGCAGAGTTATCCTGGCTCTGCACTGGAGCATTAGCCCCTGCTTTTTATGATGTTTTCCTTCCCTACATTCACAGAGGGCCAAACTCACGCCATTCTTAGCCCTGCTCTGCCTATGTAGGCTATATGCATACTGTCTTGTTAATCTGCATGAAAGTGCCTGGGTATGGAAGCGAAACAGCAAGACATCTTATCTTTGAAGAGATCTCGAGGCCTTTTGAGTTTACTGTTGTTGCAGTCATTATTGTTTAGCATATCCTTGAGGGTTTGGTCTGAGGGACAGCTGGTGGGAATGCAATTTAGCTTGTTAAAATGCAGCAATTATTTAAATATACACCAAGCAGGAAAGCAGAGGCAGAGTGAGTTTCCTCTGTTAAAGTGTTACAATATGGGTCTTTCTGAAAAGAAAAAAAAAAAAAAAAAAAAAAAAAGAGCAATACAATCTGCAGAAAGAGCATTACAAAAAGAAATTCAAGTACTTTCAGGCCTGGAAGCAAATTTTTGTATTGTTGTCTGCAGTTAGTCAGCTACAGCTTAAATCTAGTTTATTCTTAAGTTTTGTGTGTGAGAATGAAGTGAAAGAGAAACCACTCTCTTGTTTGTCAGGGGGGTGACTAGCAAAACCTCCAGTGTAAACATAGATGCTCCTGTAACAGCGCTTATTCGCTTGGGGAGGTGTCTTGCTGATATAAACCCGATGTTTACCAGCATGGCTTGTCAGTACTATGTGCTTGCAAACACTATTGCAATAGGAGCAAATCACATCCAACACAGATGGAGCCTTGGAGTGACCTTTTTAGTCAAGAATCAGAAATGAGGATGCCACAAGCAGCAGGACTATCACCGTGGATGAATGCAGAGCATGGTGGAAGGCAGTTAACAGTCCAGTGATTTCTAATCCCAAAGTCACACTCGACTGGCAAAGCTCAGTACAAGTACCCCAGCAAAAATTTTGGCTGTGAGTTGTGCAGGGCTAGGCTGGAGACTTCTGCACCTCTGCCTGTGACCCTGCGGCTGCGGAAACAAGCCAGGACCGTGGCCGCAGTCTCCTGAGTTTATCAGCTCAAGGAGGCTGGAACTGGCAGCAGAGTATCCGCAGTGGGGGAGAGCAGCCAGGGGAGGGTGAGCATGGGGGAAACGTGAAACACTGCTATTTTTCTGAATGGAGTCCCATAGGCATGGTAGAAAACACGGTGCTTGGCTTTGCACAATCACACCGCTCACACTCAAAGGATATGGAAATGATTTCTTTCCTGAGTGCAATCTGTCTGCTCTAGTGAGATTAGAAAATGTGTAGAAGGGCTGCCTTGGCGCAGAAAGGCTAATATGTCCCACCAGTGCCTGATAGAGCCTGTGCGCTGGCCCTTGCATGCTCGCCAGCTCAGACGCAATCCCTCCCCAAACCCTTCATGAAGGCCAGTAGCTCTGCTCACTTCCTTTCACTGGCCAGGAGCCAAATGCCACAATTTGGTTCAAAGTATCAAGGAAGACCTCCTATGGGGCTGGTTACCAAAACCCAGAAATATCACATTGTTGAGGGGAGAAGGCTAGCTGCTACCACATCAGCAGCATATATCTGCTAACGCTGCACATTTCTCTGCATCAGGCATCATTGACATTTTATCCTCTGGTTTGTAATAACTCTTTCAATGCCACAGGCCTGCCACAATTGCACCTCCCCTCAAAAAATCAAGTGTAAAAGCAAAGGCCTACTTGTTAGAGCCAGTGATCCCTTTCCAGTGCTTGTGGCATTGCTCGCCTGTAAAGCCCTGCAATCTGCCGCTTTCCAATGGCATTCCAGTTAAACTACATCCCAAATGGCTCACCACGAAGGGGTTAACGCTGTAGCTGCCTTGCTTGGTGGATCAAATTCTTGCAAGAGCTCGCTCTCCTTGCTTTGTTTTTTAGTGGGATGCATTCAGCAAGAGAAGCATTAACACTGTGGGATCTGTTGTTCTCCTTCCACCAGCGCTCTCGCTCTCCTCCCTGACTTCAAGGCAGCGGGGCTTCAGCGCGCTCCCTGTTTGCGTTTCGGCCAGGCAGGAACAATCTCAC
Source organism: Fulmarus glacialis (assembly GCF_000690835.1). Classification (NCBI taxonomy): domain Eukaryota; kingdom Metazoa; phylum Chordata; class Aves; order Procellariiformes; family Procellariidae; genus Fulmarus; species Fulmarus glacialis. Next base: position 2,276 of record NW_009193056.1, read on the forward strand.
TCTTTCACGTTGTCCCAGCAGCAGCTCCACATCAGTAGAGTCTGCGCCCGCGGGGCCCCGGCTCGGCTCGGGGACAGCAGCAGCCACCACCGCTTCTGTGCTGTCAGGCGGGACAGGGAGAATGTGCCTCGCCTTGTCACAGGAGAGGGAAGCCTGCGCTCGGCAAGAAATCTGAACAGATGCCACTTAGCTGGCTCAGAAATGGCTCTTCAGTTCCTTGCTATTGCCCGGGGGGGCTGTCCAAGCATCCAGTGCTCATCCCAAATCACTTTCATACCCACGGCTTTGCCTTTTGTGATCTGTACACACTATTGGCATATTTATTTAAATCTTCATTGAAATACTATATGAAATTTTTCCCATTCTCTGGCTCTGGGTCCTGCAGCTGTACCACCAAGCTCTGCCAGCCCCAGACCTGGATGGTCACACTGAGACTGTGCTCGCACCCACTCTAGCTTCTTGACACTTAAATTTGCTACTAAAACCACAACCAGAGATTGCCGTGTTTACAGTAGTCAAAAGTTTTCTAATGTTTATCACCCAGAACATATTGCCTTGAGTTGGAAATCTCCCTGTCTTATGGTATGTCCTTAAAAATCTAGGAGTTAAGAGTACCTTTGCACCCATGCCAGACATAGGATGCTGTCTGCGGAGCAGCTATTGGTGAGCTGAGCCGTAGCTGGGAGTGGAAGGTGCTTGGGATATGTCCCAAGGCCTCAGGGGTGTCGGCACGTGGCCAGGGTCCTGGAGGGGCTCGCTGGCTCCCCAGCCCCGCTCTGCTGGTGTGGTCACCAACGGAGCACGAAGGTTAACGCTCTCAAAAGCAAATACTTTAAAAACTTGAAATACATTCAAGTAACCATCCGGCCAAGCATCTGGGAGTGTTGCAAAGGAAAGTGGTTAAGGACTTTAAAGCACCTGGAGGTTTGCAAAGTTGAGGAGATTTTGGGAGCCCGCTTTGAGGAAACAGACTATCAGGCAATTTTCACATTCATGCCCCCAGCGTAACAAAATTTGCCTCGAACCCTTGGGCAAAAGGCAGTGACATTGGCCTCTAAAATGGCTCACGCCCTCCCAGCTAAGCAACATGAGTTGTCCTCAGAGAAGCAGAAGAAAGCAGGTGCACCACCGTAACACCTCACAAAACCACGCCGACACGGCACCGCTGCGGCAGAGCAGGGGACAGTCCTGCTCCCCCCTTCCCTCGCCTGCTGCTCACCTGCACTGCATCAGGAGGTCAGGACTATGTCCTCTTTTGGGCCTACTCAGTCTTCAAGAGCCTGTTCAAGCTCCCTGATAACAACGCCCAAAGTGTTTGGAACTGCCGCCTTTGTTCTCCGTCAGGCAGGAGACAGATGTGGAGGTTGGCAGCACTTTGGCTCTATCCTGGACGAAGCCCTGAAGACAACATCTTGGGGAACCTGAGGCATCGGTTCAAAAGTCAGACATCTAAAATGTCTTCTAGCAGCAAAGCCCATTTGAAAGAAATGGGACAGTATCACAATTGTGTCATCAACATCTATTTGAGTGTCCAAGCCCATTTCCTTTGACTGCTGTTGCATCCTTCCTATTAGCATTCATTTTCCGTGAGCATTCTTGTAGGTGAGTTTATAGTCAAAATCAATTTACAGGTTGGCCAGTTTTAAGCAAATATTTAAAAGTGTTAACTTGATGTGCATTCTGAACTCAAATTAAAATTGTTTGTCCCATGTAAGCCTGACAGAAGCAGTTCATAGTGGCAAAGACTAGCAGCATAGCCTGTGACCTTCGTGACCAGCCAGACCCTCTATCCCTGGTACCAGCAACAAACAGCTTATGCAGAAGCTGAAGGTTATGAGGAACCAGCTGCAGAATTATCTGACAAATAATTCATGGGCCTGAGCAAGTTTAATGACACACATCTCATCCGTGTTTAAACTCACATCTGAATAAAGCTAAAGCATTGTAACTGGATTCAAGTGGAAAACAACTATTCCACTTTAACAGGAACTTCCAAGGTTTCAGACAAAAACCTTCTAAATATTTTCACAGCTTTCAGGAAAAAGACACGGTGTTGTTAGATTGGCTCTCTAAATCATTGTCTTTACTAGTCAGAGGTGCATTTTTCAACAAAAACCCTCTTAAGGGGGAAAAAGAAGGAGCTCTTACGTTTCAGCAAAACCAGGATCTTTCTTTAGAGTCTCAGAATGATCTAAACACAATAGTGTAAACATCGAATTTTTCACACCTTCCTGTAACAAGCAGCCTGAGGCTTCCTTCAGGCCCATCAGCTGAATCTACCTTGTAGTCTCAGGGATGATCAATTCTGCCCCCCAGAAGTATGTGGCAGAAGCTTGGAGGGGTCAGACACCACACCATAGCTTTATTTTGTTGTTTGCCTCTTTGCACTATAGCTTTGTTTCTATTGGCTCTGCAGCATTTTTACCTCCTTTTTCATCAATTGCTCTTGATGAATTTAATATTCGCTATCATACAGACTATGGATTTAGAACAAATAACCCTTTCATTTAGTTAATACCAGCAGCACAGCTATAAAGCTGTAATAGTTTACGACTTTCAGGACATAACCTGCAACCACAGACAATACAAATTATATTACACTGTGTTTTATTGCTCTTTGAGGCCCACTAAGAGGCTCAGTGCTGTTTCATAGTCCAGAGTAGCAGCTCTTTATTCTTTTTAACACACAGCTGAAAAATACTTTAATTCTGTTACAAAACGGTGTGTTTGTTTTTTGCGAGTTTGCCCTCAAAACTGCATGTAGTTCACCTACTGTACAATGCAAACAGCCCTTCCCATACAATTACAGGAGAGTACGCATGCACAGAGAGAAATGCCGCCTTCTGCATGCACTGCTCCCTGCACAAAGAGGAGCTCCATTTTGGAAAAAAAAAAAAAAAAAGAAACACACTTTGATAATCATTTGCAAAGACTTGACATCTGAGAAGGGAAAAACCTCAGAAATTGCAATTCCTTCCTAAAATGCCCCTTGTTTATTCAGGCTGTGTATTCAGATGCTGAGGGAATCATAAACGCTGCTGGCGCAGCTTCTTAATTCTGCCTCTTCTTCTCTTGGCCTAAGACTGGGCGCGGAGAGGAACAGAAAGGAGAAGCCATGTTTTCTTTAAATGGAGGGTCTAAATAAAAAATGAAGGTAATAGAGCTTCAGGAATTGCAAAGGACCAGAGGGAGCGAGCGAGCACAAACCAGCCCTGCCTTTTAAATCGTGGAAAGTCCATGTACTTTTTTCCTGCTGCACCTGCTGCCTGCGCAGCGTTGTATTATTGAAGAGGACTGCAGTCCGATCTGCATATCAAATAGCTGATTTGTAGATGAGGTCATTCATTTTGTGGTCATATGTTTGCTGTGGTGGGGATGGGCTGTTGCCTAGCAGTAGGCCACAAAGTCCCAGCAGGTTTCTTGAGTCAGCAGCCATCCTCCGCTCCCCTCACCACTCCCCTTCCCTCATTGCCAATTCAAATCCAGTCTTGACCTTAATAAATAAAACTCCGAAATGTTCGATTCATTTCTAAGTTCAAAGCGCGGGTGATGTGCCGTGAATTGACAGCTTCCTTTGATGATTCATAGGTTTGGTGACTCAATAAGCAAAATACAGGTCCAGAAACCTTGGTACCACGTGAGTGGAGGGATGATAGATAGCGCCTCGCTGCAGAAACACCCTCCCAGAGGCTGGGGCTGCCTTGGTGCCTGGGTGTGCTGCTCCGCTGTTAAAACATGGAAGAGGGGATTAAAAGATCAGCACCACATTTCTTCAAGTATTTAAACACGTCAGAAGCGGGTTTGTAAAATTTAAGCTAGTTTTCGTGTATGACTCTCAGGGAATCAATTATGACTTTCCTGCTAATTTTGACAGCCACTTCACAGTGGGCAATGCTCATTTGAAACACTTTTTAAGAGGTATTTTCTTCTTTCAAAAGCAGCTAAAGCTACTTACTTGTTAAGTACAGCACATCAAGCTGGTGGAAACAGAAAAAGAAATCAGTCACCGTTTCAAATTAAAAAGAGAAAAAAAACAGGGCAAAGAAGATGAAAACACTGGAGTACAAAGCTGCCTTTAGAAACTGCAATACATATATGTTGTCACCAATTGGTGTCTGATAAGTTGGCAGAAACTGCAGTTTAAGTGTTTTTATTTTAGGAGTGATCTGCTGACAAAAGACACATGTGCAAACCATGCCATTTAGATGAAGGAGTCATATTCACTTTTTGCAAAGTACAATTTATTTATTTTTTCCAGATTATAATGTTTTCTAGGAAGAAAGGAGTACAAAGACCCCTCAGCCCTAAAACAAAACCAAACATCTTCAGCACAAATTGGAGCCTTGATAGCTCAAAGCAAAAGCCTCACAAACATCTATTAGAAGCAGGAAATGTCTAATGGAAAACTTACAAACATCTGATACATGAAAGGGAAGGCACAAAACAGGAAAGCAGAGGCATGAACAGCTAATTGCTGTAGATTCCTCACAACATTCGCTGAAACACAGCAAGACACATCAGCCAGCTTCACAGCACTGGGGTATACAACCACCATTAAAGTATTAGTAAGAGCACTTAGAAAACGAGGACTTAAAAAAATGCTAATACTTTGGACAAAATGAAGTTGATTCTGCTTGTGACTGAGTTTACAAGGATGCTTTGAAGGTGGCCAGAGACATCCTGGCTTGCTGCTTCTCAGCTAGTCCCTGTTATGAAAGCTTGCAAAGAGAATAGTTTTTAAAAGTATGCTTACTATTCACACTGAAACCTAAGTACACAAGCAAGCTACATATCTTGCCAGCTATTGCATATATAGCCAAACTTGCAGCTGAAACTTGCATTTAGTTTTGATAAGCTCTGGTCCATCTAAGGAAAATGTGAAGTTTTGAGCAACAGCATTGCATTATGCTGGAGCATGGACATGCAGCAAGTACACAGCACCTATTCTTGTCCCTTGTAAATGCCTGCTGCTTGTCTGATTTGAATAAAGTTATGCCTGCTACTGTCAGAACTGAATTTGGCTCATGGTCTTCATGCAAATTGCCGCTTGCCTGAATGTGTGCACCATATTAAGAATGCAAATATGTTTGGACTAGATGATTGTTCCTTTATTTGCTGTACACCCTAATTCACAAGGAGCTGAATCAGGGTAGTTTTGGTGCGTGCAAGAAGGCAGGCTCAGACAAAAATACATGAAACTGTTTGCAAATAAGTTAATTATGTCAATAGATCTGATCTTAACAGCCACCCTTTCTGAGGTTATGTATATGGTTTCTTGGACATAGCCAACAGAAAAAAAAGAAAACATTTGAAAAAAAAGCAGTCGCTCTTCAGGACATGAAATGAAGTACCTTTTTCTGGACATACCCCAAACGAGATTACGTCCAGGATTCCAGAATTTCCTCTCTCCGATGCTTTGAGCTCTGAAGGCCAGAATGTACCATTTTATCTTTGTCTGAATTTCAACCCACAGACGTTCTGTGAAGTTAATCGTTTGAATTTGTCTATTGGAAAGGCATCCAACGTTGAGCTGAAGACATCTGCAAATCTAAAAAACAGTCCCTCCTTTATAATTTGTTCAAATGAGTGATAACCATACCCATTAAAAATGTATATCCTATTTCTCATTTGAATTTCTATGATACACTTTTTCATTCTTTCTCACTTCCAGCTGTTATTCTGAAACTTTGCCAACCTTCTGTGAGGCACTTGGAAAAAAAAAAAAGTAAAAATTAACATCTGAGAAAAGAGAAATAAAAAAAGCAACAAAGTAGCATTTGTAGATTTCAGAAATAAAACACAACTTTAACTACAAACTTAATTCGGTGAAACTGTAATTTTTTGTTTTGCTTTCAATTTTTCTCGCACACATTTTACAAAGTATTTTAAATTATTTAGAAGGGAAGGCCCTGAAAATTAATTATACCCTATTTCCTAAGGAAAAACACAACAAAACCAAAGAAACAAACAAAATCTTTTTGGCCATATTTTCAGAGCATGCTATTCTTTCCTGTGGGAAAATTCACACATTCCTCACACCGAGATATTAAGTTTGAACTTTCAGTCGTTTAATTAGTTCCCAATTCAACAAAGCGTTTAAGCATGTTTTCGAAGCACAAAGCACTTAAGCACATTCTTATTCGGTCCCTGAATAGGGGCGGGGTGCTGAATCGCACTGGAAGCTCTCACGGCGGAGCCCCGGGCAGCCTGGTAGGCCACAAAGCCTGCAGGGCTCGCTCTGTTTTCATTCCCCAGCAAGAAGGGGTATGGTAGTGATTACATCACGCCGAGAATTAAAGCCAGGCCTAGTTTGAAAACGCAAAACTTTTTGCAATCCTATATAATGTCGCAAATTTATATGACGAAATTGAAAACACACGTCTGCCATGTGAAAAAAAAAAAAAAAAGAATCCATTGGGGATTTGTATTTGCTCATTTTTGACAAGTATAAATTTGAATGTGTGTACAAATAGTAAATAATAATCTGGTAAAACCTTACGCTATAACCATGCAACTAGACTTTCGCTGTATTTTGGATAGATGGGATATGAAAATATAGGTAAACATAATTACATACACAGACAGACAGAAAAGTACACAATTTAGGCTTCCAAAATCTTCAGCTGCAAGGTACCTGAGGGCTATATGCCCACACAAATATACACACGCACTCACAGGCTTACAGCACACAGGTGAGTTGCAATAGTCTCTTGGAGAATCAAGTAAAAAGATTATGCTACATATCAAACAGATATCACAAATACATTTTCAGCTAAATGAACAATAAGATTATTTTATCAGTAATATTTTCTATCTTTTACGTTTAAGTTCATACCAAAAAGTCTATTATTTGAAACTATGTTTTCCCTTTTTCCTTTGACCCCAGGGTGTTCAGCAACATTTTAAACATTACGTTGTATGCTAAAATAGTAATATTGCCATTTCTCATTACTTCATATCAGGTTTGTGTCTAAAATAAGCCTGTTTGAAATTTAAACATTCAGCCTTTTTCTTCCAAGACTCCCTGTGATATCAGTGAGGAATGTAGGCTTGAGCCCATTTCTGGGTAGCCTTTTCAACAAATACCTCTAGCAATGCTAGAGGTAGCAGTCAATTCGCTATAGAGATAAGCACTCAGCAAATGAAGAAAACAAAGAATTAATGGGATTCATAAGAATTTGGGACCTGCCTCCTTGCCACAATGCCACGCTGGTTTACGCTGGTGTAGCCCCAGAATAACAAAATGTTCAACTGGGCTGCTTAGTTTTTCGTTCACTTTCCACGTGGCAATTCTTTAATTGTATTCCTTTGTCTTGTTTCTGTGCAAAGCTTTAAGGATTGCAAATCTGATTTACTTTCTACATATTGTTTCCAGTTTTCCAGAGCCAAATTCTGAAAAGAATAGATTATGCCCATCATATCAGGTAATATTTGGACTGAGCGAAAGTATCAGGAAGGGGATAGACATTGCTTTAAATTTTCTATTTCACTTAAAAATAATTTTCTACAGTGGCATTAAATATATATATACAGAAACACCATTTGAAACTCAGAAAAGGGATTTCTAATGCAAGCCAGTTGAAAAGTCTATTTACCCAGATTGAAATTCTCTGTTTCATTTTAATAAAACGGTAAAACAATTTTTTTTTTTAAAGAAAAATGTTTCAAAAGGTTGAGAAATTCTACTGCTGAATGGCTTTAAGCAGGAAAAAAGGAATCCCTGTACATTTCATCTATGTAGGGCTGGTAAAGCCTGAGGAAGGGGGAATTGTGCTTACGCAGAGGAAGCCGCCCATCATGCATTCGCTAGCGTGGAAATGTCAGCCATTTTTCTGCACTCTCACCAAGCGCAGGCTGGAGCTGCCCTCGCTCCACCATGTCAGCCCAGCTGCTTCGCTCCTCGCCTCGAGAGTGCCTCCACTCACGCAAACATCCTCTGGCTTACTACGGGCATATCGAAAAATGTTTTCTTTAGAAGAGAAACAACTGAGGAATAGGGGAAAAAAAAAAATCATATTTTCCAAACAAGACAAAGAAATGCGAGGCTCGTCCTGCCTGCCTTGCTTGAGAGAGCTGCTCTGCATTCAGGGGTTAGCCCTGGTGGAGAATGATGCTGTTGTCTCACAAAGGACTCATGTTGAGCTGAATCTTTGATTACAGGACAAGTGCCTGCATTAGGCCCCTCATTGCGCTCACATTCTGCTCCTGCCATTTGTACAAAATTTCTGAGCGATCTCTTTGTGAATATGGACCCCAACTGAATCAAAGACGAGCTCCTCCCCCCCCTCCCTTATTTTTCCGCGAGCACCCCTTTTCTAAAAACTCTGATCCCCCTCTCCCTCTCTCCTTTCAACCCCTTCACCAGGTTAGGAAAAGGGACTGCTATGGATCTAAAAAAAAATCTAATGAATGGGAAACCCTGGAAATAGAGGTAGAGGTGGCTTTTGGTGTCTTTTAAACTTCCCCCTCAAATTCTGTCATGTTTCCTACACAAATGATGCGTAACCTCGTGCTTTTCTTAATAGGATTTATGCTTGTCGGCTCTCTGTATACCCTGCCACGCTAGAGAGAGGACTCCAGAGCTGCTGCTGTAACCATGGCCACTCCTAATTCTCAACTCTTGGCAAATTTCTCCCTGTGTAAAAGGCAGCGTGAGCAAAAGATGCACCAGCAGATGCACAAACACGATAGCCCTGTGTCTCTCTGAGCAAACGACCGTGTGCCTAAAACCTGCCGAATTTCTAGGTATTATCTGAGAACGCTCTTTTAGCGCAATCACCTAACTCTTAACATCTGCAGCGTGGAAAACAAAGCAAATATATAATTAACCTAGATTAAAACCCAAACGGCTTCAGTCAAATGTCACGCAGGCTTCACGCAGGCTCTGGAAGCTAGATTTTTTATGCATCTGCCCAAATTGAAAAGGTTATTTCGCTGTCTTCAGGATGACTCTTGAGCTGAAGGCAGGGCGGAGGGTTGCTGCCCTGAAAGAAGGGGAGTTGCTAGGAGATAAGTCCAAGATTTCAGACAGCATTGGTCGGAGTTATCTCTAATTGACAGCTGCTTACCCTAAGGGTCTAATTCTAACCTTGAGACCAAAACCATAATGAGAGGGCAGCTTTCCTTCACCCCTGTTTTCTAGCCAGGGCAAGGAGATTACTGCAGGCCTGTTCTTCTCTGGTTTTTGTTATGCTTCTTTTCGTGGGGCAGCCCTCTGAGACTCAGAGCCTGCTGTGCTTTCTGAGGCTATAGTTTGCATCAGTGAGCCCTGTGTGATTCATACCACCTGAATAAACTTGCTCTTACAGTTAAGATGGTCTCACTATTTTTTTTTTTTTTTTGAAAGGGGGAAGGGTGCAAAGAAATTCCCTTAAACATAAAATGATTTAAAGACTTATTTTTTTAAGCAGATACTTTAGTGTGCAGTCTATGGTTAACCCTTTTTCAGGGGACCTTAGACTGTCATTGTGAGTTTTAAATCAAGTCCATGCTGTTAGCAAGTTGCTGTTATTTAGGGCTCAAAACCAAACAAAGAGAAACATTCAAAGAAGAGAGATTAACAGAACCAGGAAAATAAAGTGGGGTAGGGGTTTTTTTTATTATTTTTTTTTAAAATGAGTAGACTTGCTAGGATATTGATTTATGCAGAAAATCTCTTTGAAAACTCTGACTTGTATTTTGATCAGAACTGTCCTATAAACAGTGGAACAGTATACCAGAGCCCTAAATCAAATTTTCTTCTTAGTTGTACTGATATAAATCTGGCCTTCTTCCTCTGAACTCATTGCAGCTACTCTGGATTTATCCTACAGTCACTGAAAGCATAATTTGGCTAAACATTTCCAGGGGGATAATTAAGAATAGAGAATGCAGTTGTGTTTAGAAACCCAAGGGAAAAGGAAAAAAAAAAAAAAAAGAAGAAAATGAAAAAAAAAGAAAAATAAAAAAAAAGGAAAAAAATCCCAAGAATCTTTTTTAGAAAATAATCCCATGAATTCTTGACTTTCAGACACTTTCATGGCCAACAGCAAAAATGAAATGTCCTGCAAATTTTTTTTAAGTAGGCAAGATCAATTAAAAATGTGTGTCTTACTCCACATCCAAAATCTGCATCCTCTGCAGCGCTCGTCCTTTCGAGGGAGAACGCAAGCAGGAACCAGTTCATAAAAGCGACGTCGCTGTGGATTTGCCCCTGACAGACGCTGTGGGGCTGCAGCCCCCGTGGCTGAACCCCTTTCCCGTCACTCTGCATACGAGCAGGTAACCAAGTGGGGAGCAGAAGAAAACCGCGGCTCCACAGTGTCTTTCCTGGCAGGGGGAGAGGGTAGTCCCAGCCCCTTCATCCTCAGCCTCAAAAGCCTGCCAATTTTGGATGGCGTTTTGGGTATGTAAATACCTACCCTTGAGAAAAGCGCTGAGACTATGAACTTGCTCCACAAAGACTGACTGCTAGCGCTGATGTTTTCAAAGTTAGCAGAGGGATCGTTTGGATTGCATTATGGTATTCTTACTCTGGAAGCAGAGTCCACTGCGCAAATTAATTTCTGAAGGAATAGCTGAATGCCTGCCTGCCAAAGTGGATAATGAGCGTATCGCCAGTGAGTCAGAGGGGAGTCAGCAAGGGAGGCTGGACAGTGATAAAACAGCATAGAGGGAAGCTCAGACCTTGGCATCACTCTCATCTCTGCTCTTGAGGGAGTGTATAAAAAAGACATTCAAAGCCCTTAGAAAAATAGCCTTTAATGAGTCCCATAGAATGAACCCATAGAAAGGGTTCTGTGGAGGCTGGGGGAATTTGAAAGTGCGGAGACAACCAACCCAGTAGTGCATATGTGCATAGCCATAGCTGCTGGAAACCAGTGAATCTCATCTTCCTCTTCAGTTTTTGCTGCTTAAATTATTAGCTATATTTTCCTAATACACTGAGTCCTCTTATGTACTGCATATGACTACTGCCTCTGGAAGTCAGAGAATTTTATATCACTTAAATGGAATTTGTATATCCTTAAGGCTTCGAATAAAACTAAAAATATGGTTCAGTGGCATGTTTCTAATAATGTCTATTTCTATGGCAATTTCACTTATCATTTAATAAGTTGCATGTATTAGTGTCTGATGTGCAATTCAAATTTGTGCAGAAACTTCTGCAAGAATATTCACAAGAGTTGTTCTGTTGCTCCACAGACCAACTCTCTTTTCTTAGCACTGTCTTGGTAAAGTTAGCTAAAATATTTGTTTCTCCATCTGAAACAATGAGAATAATGAAAATCAACTGCTCTGATGAAAAACTGTGACCTTCACAGCAGAAAGCAAAAAAAGAAACAGCACAGAAAAAGAAACATGATCTTCACAGCTTCCAGAACTGCGATATAAAATTAGGAGAACTATAATGCAATTTCACAGGGACATAAAGGGGTGTAAGGCACCTAAGCTCTCTGCATATGTTGCTGTAATGGAACTCTGCACCTGAGTTAGGAAAGCTTCCTTAATTTTTATCTTGCTGTGCACTTCACTCTCCTGGCCAAGACAGACCATCAACCTTAGG
>NW_009193056.1:13851-33129 GCF_000690835.1 Fulmarus glacialis
CTCCACAAATCAGGCTTGTAAAAGCTACTGACCTCAGGAATAAGAGGAGCGGACTGAAAAATCTCAGGAGTCTGGGACCACAACCGAATTCTCTGAGTCACCGGCGTGCAGGCATTTTCACCAAGCTGGTGTCGGGACTGGGTTGCACTAGAGGTTTGGTGCTGGTGAGATACCCCTCTACAGCCCCTCATTTGTAAGCTTCTGATGGTCCTGTAAATATTTTTCATGGCTGTCTAAAAAAGATTTCAAAACCAAAAACGGTATTTAAAAGATAAAAAATAAGAGCAGTCAGAGAGGGTTTGATTCTGCCCCCACTGAAACCAGTGAGACTACTACAAGGCTCCTGATTTACCGCTGTGGAGGTACCCTATGTACCACGGTTTCAGGATGTGACTGTCTGTTTCAATAGCTGGTCACTGATGCAAGATTTTTTCATTTTTAATAAAGGAAGATACATACTTTACCAAACTCCCAGGAATAAATATGTGCATGTTCAAGTCCGGACACATATCTGCTTTTATACATGGCATCAAGCTATACCGTAAGAAAAAATTTCCCCTTCTACAAGTTTTCAGATATCTAATATCTTCACCTGTTCCTTCCAAAGCCATTTCTAGCTTACTAAATATGTGACACAGCAGAACAAAATAAAAAAGTCTACAAGTTCCAGCACCAGGACCAGCATCCCTTCGATAATTAGCAAAACTAGATCTGACCACAGGACATAATGATGTTGCTCTCACCTTCAGTAGTGACTAAAATATTTGAATACAGTTTTCCTTATGTGGTATTCTAAAGTTCTTTCTCCTAACACAGACAATTTTTTTGTTCTATCAGTCACTGAAAAACAGTTTATGCCTCTCTCAGTATTCCGTATATTGTTATATTTACTCTTTTTTTTCCAGTTCCTAGAAGTCCTCCTTGATGTACACCACTGTGTTTTGAAAATCAACATCTTGCTTCCTGCCAGAGCCAGTAGAGATGCCAGCCAGTATTAGCTGGTTTCTAATTTTTTTCTCTTTGTGCTAGGAGGGGAAAAAAAAAAAAGTAAAAAAATTTGCTGACTTTAGATCTTAGCCTATCAGATGAAGACTTACTGGTGCATTAGAGGCCTATTCAAAACAGGGCTTTTCTTGCAACAGGAGCCCCTAACAATTGGTAATGAGGACAGATTCCGAATTGTTTGTGAGCAGCTGCTTAGTAGGTAAGAGCTTGTTTGGATTCAATTGAACAGTGTTTTTAGAAGCAGTTACTGACCCCTGACCCTTCCTACAGGCTGGGTTGATGGGATTAGGGAAAGCTAGCGTTCAGCTTACACTTGGCTATAACAAGCTGGCAAGAGATAACATACTTTTTAATTATCAAGTTACACCTCTGCCAAAGTTTGTCTGCGAATTCAATAGGTCAATGAACGATAAGAAATCAAGCTAGGCTATGGGATAATAGTTACATAAGAAAACAGTCTTGGGGGAGATATAATTAATACATTTTTGTGATTTTCTTTTTTTTTTCCTTTGCAAATACTTCAAATTTTCAAATCTTATTCTACGTGCCTCTTGTATGCATTATAGAGGCATATGTTGTATGTGGTATTTATGCCAACGTATCTTATAAGGTAAAAAAAGACCTGCATTACTTCTAAGAGTTGCCAACAATGTAGTCAAGGAAAAAAACCCCATGCAGTACACGAAATTTAAATCGAAACAACAAAGTAACATTAAAATTTGAAGCTTGATTTGTTCTACCACTCTGAGACTGGAGTAATATAAAAATACTTGCTATTGGCTAGAAGCCAATTTGCCTGGCAGTCTACAACCATAAGAAAAGGAGACAATTGTGATATTATTCACCTGGAACAATTAAAGATAATTTCTGACATAATAATAAAAAATTCTTCAAAGGCCTTGGGGATTTTATGTCTTAATTTTAATCAATTAAAATGAAACCAAAATTATAAAGCTTAATTATTTTGAATGATTCTTTCTCTGTTTTCTTTCAAGGCTGAAGTGAGAAAAATGTTCCAGTTCAAGTTATTTAAGGCCTGTAGCTTTGTTAGTTCGCTGCTTTGTTAGTACACATCATGTCTATTATGGGAGCATTCAGTTCTGGGAAATTCTTGGTACAACAACCACAAAATTTATGCGCACCCAGACTGATCCTTTAATGGATTAGAGAACTTATTGATAAAATAAAGCATAGTGAGTAAGCACTACAGATAGGTTGAAAGCCATAGCATGGGTTAGAAGCTCGGGTGGATTTGCCAAGGGGGCTTGGAGCACTGTAGCTGTGCTCTCCATTGCTGAAGGGCACTGCAGACCCAGCAAGTTTCTCAGTAGCACTTGGGATGTCTCACGCTAGTTCTTTCAAATCTCTTTTATATCAGGGAATGAGGGTCTCAAGCCCAGTTGTCATTTCTGGTTACACCAAATTTCCTGTCTCAGCTGGAGTAAGTCCCATCTTACCTTTAAAACAGAGAGGATGTCTGGGAGTGAAGAGCAACTTTGGGCTGGGTGAGACACCCCATGTCCTTGAGTTGGACCTTCATCATGGGAGATACCACATGCCACCATTTCACGAGGTGTCCAGCTGCCCTCTCAGAAATAGCTGTTATGTTTTCTTTCCTTTACCCCTATCAGAATTCGGCTTTGAATCTCAGTGCTCTAATGGTCAGATGCCTTTTAATTTCCATCCTAAAGCTATTAATGGCTGGTCTATACCCATCTGTTCCTTTGCCAGTGATGTCTTTTAGTTTGAATAGTGCCTTCTCTTCCTTGCTGTTTACTTCCCTAACATGTCTAACATGGCAATCACTTCTTGTATCAAACTTTGTTTTGCTAGGCTAAATAAGCCAAAATTTTAGGCTCTTTTCACATGGCTCCTTCTCTGTCTTCCTGATTTTCCCATAAACCAGCCTGAGCTTGTTTCTATTTAAATTTTTCTCTCTTAATGTAAGTGTCCAGAATTGTACACAGTGGTTTAGAGGACATCTCATAAGGGTCTGCTGCTGTGTAAATATTTTTACCTATATATCTCAAGACTACATCTGCTAGGCTGCCTACCTGCTGGTCTCCCAGGTCCTCCTCCCCTTGGTTGTTTAAAAGTGGTCTCCCAGTTTATAAAAGCAATGTAGCTATTGAATTTTGCACTATTGAATTTCATCCTATTTCTATTACTTCAGTCTTCAAGGTCATTTTGTTTTTCCTGTATAATAATCTAATAATGTATTGACAGTGCAAGTGGAGGGCACAGAAGGAAAGTGTAGCAACAGAGGAGGTGTGTGCAGAGACCAGCTTTAGTCTATCAAGGTTAGTCTTCCCAGGCTGCCTCTGTAACCAAGGGAAGGAGAGGAGCTTATCTAGAAGTCTAGTTGGAGCAAAAGCCTCGTTACGTGGTATGAATTGTGCTTGGTGGGAGTACATCTGTCATTTGCCATAGGAAGACCCCAGAGAAATTAGTTCCACTGGAGTTAAGTCAGTCTTTGTGAATACCCCCAACATCTCTTTAATTTACTTTCTTTATCAGTATACTCATATTGTTTGTTTCTTAGTCATTCTGGAAATATTAAATAGGATTAATTCCCCCCTACACACACTTCAGGCGATTCTGCAGTAGCTTTCCTCTAGCCCCACACTTCATCTCTCAGCCCAGGGTTGGTAACCTTATAGGCAGCCCGTTGTGTACCGTGCTGTTTCCCTGCCGATCCCAGTCTCTTTGGTAAACCCTGTTTTTGCAGTGCTAGTGTACCGATTGCTGTGCTGAGGTTCACATTATCTGTTTAAAAAAAGTCCAAAACAGACGTCAGTATCGAGTGTGGCATAATTTACCTATGACAAAACCATATTACATGGTCCTTGAAGTCTTCAGGCCTAATTTCACTGAAATTTGCACTGCTGAGGTCAGGCTAAAGGATCCTGCAGGTGTTAGGATGACTTTTCTTAATGCAGACACTGCATTTGTGTATTCCCGTTATGAGGACTGCCAGCAGGTTGATAGGTTTATTCCAGCCAATTGCTATGGGAATTTGGGTTTCACGCACCCATTCTTTTAAATTTGTGAGACTGCAGGTTATCTGAGTACCCTCAATTTGAGTTTATAATGTTCACTTTGCTTGTGGATGTCTCCTTTTCTATTTGCTTCCCAGTGTGTAATCTCATGTTCAAAAACACAAGTCTTACTGAAAACTGAAAATAATGTTTAGATTTTTTTGGCTGAATATAAACTGACCCAAATCAAATGTGGAGCCTTCATGTGTATCTCATCTTCATTGCAAAGTCTTTCAACTTCCTGCCTTTTTCTCCATCTAAGCACACACCTGAGGAAAACTTTAACTATTTAGTCTGATTTCCTTTATGAGGTCAGATTCAGTTTGACCTTTAGCAAGTCCCATTTTTTGCCAAGTCTCACTTTAGACCTGCATTTCTTGACTTCGAAGTCATAGTTTTCTTTGGTGATCAGTCCTTTTTTCCATTCCTTGTAGGCTCCCTACTTATGCTTAATGTCATTTTCAAGATGGTTATTCTTCCAGTTAGCTCTGGAAAGTTCTTGTACAACATTTTTTTCTCCTTGCCTGGCACACAGATTCCAGATAGCTTTAGCAGGTTTGACGTGGAGACATTCCAGGCTGCCTCCAAAATCAAATCCCCGAGTTCCTTAGTTCAGTCGGCCTCCCTAAATAGTTACCTTGGGTTGCATCCAAACTCAGCAGCTTGCGCACCCGGCGCAGTGCCTGCAGCCCCAGTTGCTTGATCCCCAGAAAGTGCACGGTGTCAGAGCGAGGTGCCTCTCCCTCCTGACTCATGTGCCCAGATTTCCTTCTCATGGAAATCAAAGTTCAGCAAGGGAAGGGAGCAGGCGTGTGCCAAGGTTTTGCCCTCATGCGCTTGGGAGGTGGCCAAGGCCTATTTCCAGATTTGGGAGCTCAGAAGTACTCCCGGCTGTCGTTAGTTTAGATGAAGGGCTGTCTTTTTGAAATAAGGAACTTTAATGAGTTTTAACTGCATTCTTTTTTTCAGTTAAAACAAATTAAATACCGCACACTGAAGGTACTGCTCGTTGATAAAAATACTTCTTCAGACGGAAGAATCAATACTATTTGAGTCAGTAGTACTTTTTTTCCTCACAACAGGATAATTCTCTGTTGTATGTATCTTTGCAACGACAGCGCAATGGTCTTTATTAGTATCCAGATTTGATTCTGGGATCAATAACAGACTCCTATCAGTTTTCCAGTATTCCCAGAATTTATTTCATCCTACCTCCCCCAGGTGTTTTTACCCAAAAAGGTGTTGTTTCATTTTATTGTCTCTTGTTTCTTTACACATTAAGGATATACATTTCTGGAGAACAACTTCTATTTTGATGTTACCTTTTTTCAGCATATTATGACCACCACTACAGTCATCGTTAGTGAAGTTTCATTCAGTGTTTCAAAAATTCAAGTTCCTCCGTGTTGTTGCCCAGGTTTCTCCATTAGAGTAAGAGCATTTTACCAACTGCACCTAATTCTATACCTAAATTGGACTCGGCACAGTTTTTCTACCAACTGTACCCAGCTGCTTATATAGGTATTAACCTTTCCCTTGACTAAGGAGTTAAGACCTCCACTGTTGTGTAGGTGACATGAAGAAAATAGTGCTCCTGCACCTCGTGAAGGGGATTCCCAGTCGGAATTCCTTCACTGTTGTGAGGTGTTGAGAGTCTGCAGAAACACCTATTTACAAATAATTACTCTCCATCTTCTAAGGCCAGCCATGGCCTAATGAAGAATTAAATTTTACACCAGACTGACAGATATATTTCTTATCAAATACACACCGTTATATCTTCAAATTACAGTGTGGATCTCTACATCTCCTTGTGTAACTGGGAATGAAGAAATGTGAAGTATTAGCTAAGGGCAGTCTATATGACCTATTTTTGCATACATACACAAAGTGTGTGTATCACAAAGATGATACGGAAGAAATGGCATTGATAAACAACACAAAACGTGGATAAGAAGCTGTCCTGGCTCCGAGGTAAGGGCATACCTATTTTTTTCTCCACATTCACTCATACTTTACTGTAGGACTGCACTACCAGACCCAGGCTTTAGGCTCATGATATGAGTTTTACTGATGGACTTAAAGCACTTTTAGTGTTAATTTAACATCCAAAGGGAAGTCTAGCTGTTAGCTAAAACACAGACTCCATTAATATGGTGAAACAATTTGTTACTGTAGGAAACAAAACAAAACCTAACAAGTCAAATTTTAAGCAATGTCTATAATCCTGAAATAATTGAGGATTTCTGCAGTAGTACAGTTTCTGTGACTCCAGGTTTGCTTTATGCATAAGCATTTATGTATAAATTAAAATGCTTGTCTCAGTTCTACTTCTCTATACTGATATATATTCAGAAACACACACACACACATACATAAACATATATACATACTGGGGCAAATGTTAGTGGCACCATCCCCACTCACTCCTGGGTTAGTGCTAACATGCTCTCAAAAGACACATCGGTGGTTTAAATTCAGTTAAATTGTAGAAAGGAATTAATTTTGGAGCGTCTTTTTAGCTTTATACACATGCATGTACACATGAGTGTGTGAGAGAGAGAGAGGGAAAGAAAGAGACTGCTGAAAGCACGGTGTGAAAGTGGACCAGCTTTAACGCTCCAGATTAAAATAGCCAGGAATAGTCCCGTGACTGCTAATTAAAATGGACATGTAATTTCCCAAAATACTTGATAATAAATTAATATTAATTACCAACGAAAGTTTTCACAGGAAAGAAGTAGCAGGATATTAAAATCATCTTTAGTTTATTATGATCTCTTTCAAGACAAATTAAGAATATCTACAGTTTTCGATATTATAGGAATGGCTTATGTTTTGTTTTGATTTTTCCCCCCCCCATTCAGCCATATGGATTTAAGATAAAGTAGTCATATTCATAGGAAACATACCTTCTATCTATAAAAGATACGAAAGAATTATAAAATAACTCTTAAGCTATGTGGTGACATAGCAACACATTTTGGAAATTTGGAGGTCTATTCATAGAGGAGTATATTTTTTTAGATACCTAGCTTATTTGCAAAAAAAATATGGTTGTGGAGGTACTAAACTTATCCATGAAATTCAGTCATTAATTTCTCTGAATTGTTTTTAACCTCTGAAAAATCAAACTTTTTCCCCTGAAATTTGTGTAAATGTAAATTTCTACTATAGTTTAAAACCACTAAAATCAATTTAAATAATTTTTTGGGTTATCTAACACTATATAAAGAAGTTTATCTATACATTTCAGTGAATTTAAAAATGTATTTATTTTTCTCCTAGTTATCATTTTTTTCTTAGATAATTCGGGAAAAATGTGTTAGAAGTCGTGTGAAGCTTTTCATACATACCAACAAATGAAAAAAAAATCTAGTTATTTGCACTATTGCATTTACAGTTTGGTAAAAAATGGCCAAAGACTGTTTGTATAGAAATTTTCTAGAAATTTTGTGTTAGTGCAGAATGTGGATTCTAGTTATTTTACATGTCTGTGGGACTCAGACTGGTCCCACTCCACCAGAGCACATTAGTATGTGCTTCACTTAAAAAATGAATATACCACAACGGGCCTGTTTATTTGCCTAAAATTAAGCATATTCTTCTATTTTTTTCCTGAATCCAGGTTAGCTTGTGAATAATAATATTTCTGTACTTGTTTACAATTTTTGAATCTGTAGCTGAAAACCTTTTAACTGTATGTGGCTCAAAGCCTCTGTAAGATGAAATAGTAATGCATAAAATAGCTACTTCTGGACAAATGATATAAACTTAGGAGGTGAGAAGTCATATTTTCTTGTGTTGATGGTATAGCATGAGGCATCTTGTCGTACAATATAACACAATAGAAACTGTGAATTAGTTACATGAATATCTTTTGCATATGCACTCCCTCTGAGATCTGTTCATCAGACTGTGCACATAACTATCTAGAGAAAGTTTAAGGTATCCTCATTTAGAGGCCAAATTTTCACAGGTAGCACCTACTGAAAGTTGTTTACTTCTTGCAGTGTTTTACATCTTCCACTAATGCAATAAATGGGGAGGCTGAAAACCCAACAGTATTATTAATGGTGACAGAAAGCTTTTAGCCAAGCTCCCTGTATGGTGATGGACATTGTTTATCATATTTCATTTGTTGCTTTAAACTTCCCCTGTCAGAATGAATCATTGATATAGGATAAGAGGGACCAGATAACAGGCAATATGTGATTTGTCTAATAGTAAGTTCCTCTAATCAAAAAATGTTGGAAAAAGAAGAACAAATAAGACGTGTCTATTTGCCAAAAACTGCCCTGGTTTACTCAGGTATCCTGGAGAATATTTTGCCTTTTTTATAATATACAGTGATCTGCACATTAATATCAAGGGTTAAACCAGAAATCTTTTAACAGTACCATAAAAAACCCCATGATTTTGATTAACTTTATTTCTTACTTGGATTTTTTTTCCTCATGGCAAAGTAGTTGTACACAATCAAAACACTGCTATAACTGCTGCTTTACCACAACCATTCCATGTTTTTCTTTCTGAGTTATTTATATGTTTCCAACTCTTGGTTTTACCAAGCAGCATGAATTAGCACAATGAAAAATGACAGAAAGATCTTCTAATTTGTGGGGTTTTTTAAGCTAAACTAAAAGGCTGGTATTTGAAATAATAAAACCTTCTAAAAAAAGTAAAAATTCTTACAGATCTAAGAAAATATTTGTTGTACCAGACCCAAAACATTTTTAATAGCTGTTTGAAAAGTGGTATAGATACATTTCAAAACAAAATTTCATTTTTTAGAACACACTTTTAACAATTTCGCTATGTAAAGTTTTAAAATTGAATGCTTATACTCTTTAATTCTTTTCAGCTTTCTTTCCTAAAACATGTTACAAATTTCAAGTGTTCTTTTCTGAATGCTTTTGATCAATTTGAACTGACATATGTGAGTGAAGCAAGGATTATTTTTTCAGCTATGTTTCTCCCGCAACAACTGACATATGAGTTTTGATAAACAAGAACTAATCCCTCAGTTTCAAAACTTGAGGTGAACCTGAATAGCTCATTTTAGTATTCTTTGATGTCTGAGTGGTTTTTTATTTTTCACATTTTGTGTGTTCCTTCACGTTCTCATTCTGATTCAGACTAGAAATGTTCCTGGGGTAGAGGTGCTCTGACTACATGTTAGTGGTTTAGTTCAGCTAAGGAAAGTACTTTTGAAGTACATCTCCCTGTAGTCCCTGCTCTGGTTCACAGTGTGCAGAGGTTTCCGAGTGCCGAACTGAATTCATTTTGCATGAAATTAAACTGGAAAATGTGCTCCAGAGGCACACCTACTGCACGCCAGCCACAAATAAGTATTCAGGCTATGGGACCAGAGTAGAGTTAGTCTAACAGTAAATAAAAAGCTCTTAAAATGTGGATGTTAGGTCCCGAAAACTATATATTTCTGTCTACAGTCTGCTCCATATCACTCTGCTTGCTAAGGCAGATGTAGCCTCCATATGATACCAATTGTATTAAACAGGTAACAAAATATCATGGCAGAAATTTTATTCATATTGTAATCAATAGCAAAATACCTATTCATGTCAGTTGTTTCTCCATTGAAAAGCTCTTTTCATCATATATGCTGCTAATTTTGCGCAAAGAAGAGGCATAGATAAGTAACATTGACCTTTGCAGTCAAATTCAGTATGAACTTGGGAATTTTTGTGCTGTTTCCACTGAATAAACTTTAAATGGATACATATTACTATGTTTCCCAGTGTTAGTGTATTGTCCCTAAGCCTATCCCAAAGTAGGACACGTGATTATTTACAACAACAACTCAAAAGCCAATTTTCTTAACAAAGCTAATATAGGTCAAGTAATTTGTTTAAACATTTGCCTTAGGGTGATGATGCACTGAGATTTGTTTACTAAGTTCTTGCATACAAGGATTTGGGAGTGTGAGATACAGATTTTAAAAATCCACATTTATTCTTACCTATATAATCCTACATAATTAAACATTGCCCACTTGCTATTCGTCCCATAGAAGGCAGTCGAAGGTTTTGCATTTGACGTTTGTGTGAGCAGAAATAGGAAGTGAATTAAATATAAGTTCCCTAGCTATGGCAAGTGTCTTGGTGAGGAATAAAACAGCTTTCTCAGTTTCAGTAACAAAATAGATCTTGAAATATCTATTTTTAGATTTAATAGATCCTGTAGTTTAAACAATGCCTGTAACACCAGTTCTACCTACTCAGATTTACCAACTGGTTCACTCCTTAGTCTACCAGAAGCAATTTTTGCTTACACTTTATGTTACTCGATGAAACAACTTTAGATTTTTGAAGCATTCTCCTCTTATTTGAAATCTGTTTTTATTTTTAAAGGTATAGCAAAGCATTGTTCAGTTCAGCAGAGATCTCTTCTCTCTGCACATATCCAGTCACATCCCTGTAATTTAGGAACAAAAAATACATTTTTTCTGCAGGTAATTTTCACTGTTGTCTGTCCTGCTGAGCTAATACAGCTAAGAGAGAGTGAGTTGAGTCCTACTTGTTCTTATGCAGAAAATACAGAATTAATTCCTGTTAGAGGTCCAACCTGTTATACCTGTGTAAACCTACGAAGGGTAATGGAGTTGCACAAGTGTCAGTAAAGGCATAATAGGTTTAATCAAGCGTAACAGAAAGTAAATTGCTCTGCAAAATCCTCTTTACTAGAGATGAAGTGCATTCATCTGTCTCAACTGTTAAGCCATAAGCTGTCTGGGCAAAGGCAGCTCCTACGACAATGATTCTTTGATTTCAGGTGAAATCTCTAGGTGACATAGTACCAACAAGTAATGATTGTATGATAATAACCTGGATTGACTACCAGACAGAGTATTAGTTTGCCCAACACAACTGCTTATGTGCAAACTCACTACATGTATTCTAGAAATTGCACTGAAAGACAATCAGTGAGGACAGCAACTTTATTGCTTTTAGTTACATTTCCAAAGAGACTTGAATTATGTAGGCAGGTTATTTTTCAAGTATGCAGAGTTAATAGTCAGCAATTTTTTTCCCCCAACAACATAACACTTCATATTACAAAAAATAAGCTATCAGCTCATATTAAAACTTTTTTTTTAAAATCTATTAAAATATCATTGGTGGGTCACCAATATCTCAGGCTAGGTCTGGGAGACTGTGAATAAAGATTGGCTTAAATAAACTAAATCTCTCTGTTCATCACTTTCTTAGAATAGTGTAAATAACATATTAATGGTATGTTTGGAGAGAAGAGCCACAGTAGACAGTGACATTATAGTATGACATACCATGACAACATAACAGGGTCTGAAGAATAATAATCCAAGAGCAGGAATATAAATTCTTGTTTATGGAGAAACCATATGTTGCATTTCATTAAGACTAGCAGCAATTATGTCAGAATTTGGCCTCTCGGCATCCCTGTTACACTGAAACCAAAGGTCTGTATAGATTGATAAAGCTTAAGGTCTGAAGGACCACTGCAGTCATCTCTTCCAACAACCACAATGCAGGCAACAAGGGCTGCCCTCAATTTGTCTCTTTTTGCCTCCCAGACATTGGATTTGGTTAACCTTTCCTTTCTCAACATTTTGAAGTTTTGTTCCCCACAGAGATGTTTCTGGACTAAACACATCACATCTCATCCTTCTCTTGGGTTAACTACATTTCTTTGATAAACTAAGCAGATTGAACTCTGAGTTTTAACTAGAAGTCATAAAGTAGTGTTAGTGCTGTGATGGTCTCACTATATAACTGAAAAAATGTTCATGAGAAGAAGCAGTATCCATTATTAGACAAGCTTACATGGCATTAAAAAGGAGATGAGCTTTCCAATCTATTATGTCATTCTAGCGATACCTTTTCAAACCTTTCCCATTCAATAATTACTGACACATTTTTCCACAGATATTGCTCCCATGCTGAATAATCCTAATGGATTCTCCCCAGTTTTATCCAAGGACAGTGCTAACATTTTTGGTCAGGGTGTTACTTCCAGAGGTCATGTTCACCTGGTTGTCCTTGGTGACTCCCAAGTTCTTTCAGAGTTATTCTTACGTAAATGGTTTGCACTTCACTAGCTAAACAATCATTGGCCTACTTTCTTCCTTTTTTTCTGTTTTACTACCCTTATTTTGATGACATTTGCAAACTTCATTAGTAATGATTTTTAAAGTTATTACACAGACTGTGTTGACAAATGTTTTAAGCACTGTAGGTCTCCCAGAAGAAACATAATTGCTTAATGATAATTCTTCATGTAAGATTACAATTTAAGACTGATCAATAGCTTGTTTCCAATCTATATGGTGCATGCCAACTCAATTTTATGTAATTCTGAGTTTATTGGCAAATAAAATGTCATGCAGTACCAATCCTGGACGTAAGTCTATTCTATCAGCCTTTTTTACCTCTACAAACCACACTTCCTGTCTGATCTGAAAAAGTCATCAAGTGAGTTTGATCACATCTGCTTCCCATCTTTATTGGAGTTAGTTGTATTTCCTTGCATTAATTCTTTATGAATCAATCCCCATAGCAGATTTTTCATTATTTTGCCAAAGGTCAATCCTGGATTGACAGACCTGTAATTACCTGGATCTGCTCATTTATCCTTTTTGAGATATTCACACATCACTGGGTTTGTCCAAGCATCTGGATTACTGTTTCAAAACCTATTTTAAAATAATTTTAGTGTCCTAGAGAGGGCTGGGTCAACTCTTTCAGAACTCCTGAATGCAAGCTATACAGATTTATTGATGTTAAATTCACAACTTTCATGGCAGGCAACTATGGTTTTAGGGTATGCCATAGAAAGTTCAGTAACTCTTCCCAGTAAGGCTTCTCTAGTTCTCATCCTCCTGGTAAAATTCTTTCTCTTTCTTATAGCCTGAACTATAATGTGACCCATGACCAAGCAATGTCTAGGACAGTGCTTGTTGGTATGGGGTAAAATCACTCAAGGGTATATGCTTAAAATTAAAGAGTTACAGAAAATTACTCACCACTGCTCAAACCTCCATCCCAGCCTTGTTTTGTTTACCTGTATAGGCGCAGCCCTTGGGACTCGAAGTTCTCCCTGAAGGACTTCAGCACATGGTAGAAACATAAAGGAGGGTGGTACAGCTAGCTGTAGGAAGGTGGTGCCCTTTTTCATCCTGCAATGACTCTACCTTAACTCTCCCTCACCACACCATTCCTCTCCCTGCAGATCCTGCGTATCCTTCATCTTGGCTCTGTTTGGGGAGGAAAGGAGGGGAATGATCCTCTCTCCAGTTTCTCCACTGTCCTATTCATAGGTCAAGGAGACCATGCAGGTAACATTGACTCAGATAAGGGCAGCAGAGACAGGCAATTTGTGGCCTGGATAAGGCCAGGATGAGACGTTGTCTCACTGCCCTGGGTACTGCAACACCAGAGTGATCTTCTCAGAACTATCATTTGTTATCATATGCAGTGAAAACCACGAACCATCGCAGTGCTGGGCTGAATTGGCATTAGCCTATTACCCACATTATCTGCTTACATTTTTTGACAGACCAGACCAAAAGTGTATTTCACCTACCAGCTCCGAGTGTGAAGATTTTCTCCACCTTCTGTGCATCCAACTGCCAGGGCTGCAGTGCTTCTCAGAGAGGTGGCAAAGGGGAGCCCTTCCCAGGGAGCTGGAAAAAACCTTCGAGGGTGTATCAGCACAACAGCTAATTCATGGTGGATATTGAGGTGCTCATGGCAGTCTGTTTATTTTTTTAAACTAAGCAACCTAGTCCTAAGGTTTTTGGGGTTTCTTTTTTTTTCTTTTTTCTTTCTTTTTTTTTTAAAGAAGCAAAACAAAGAAACACAGAAAACAACCTCACAAATAAACCAAACGAAATTGGAATGAAAGATGGCTTTGACCTAATCTTGGGGAAAATAATATTGCAGAATTTACCACCAAATGTGTGACAGGGCAATTGCTCCTTCCTAGCTTGCCTGAATACACAGGATGGCTGTTGATCTTGCACAGAATTTTCTCCCTTGAAAGGAAAAAAAAAAAAAAGCGGGCAGTATCAAATGTCTTCACCTTTGCTTAGAAACTTAAGATTTTTATGTAGCAATTTGTTTTTCTTTCATGTGGGAATCTGCAGTTATTCATCTAGCCGACCAAATTGCTGAAGAAAATAAAATCATGTACCTCATCTGAGACAGTATTGTTACCTGGGAAAACTTCTTCCTAATTACTATCATTTCAGAAAGCATTACTGATTAAGAGGCTTGAGTACGGCAAAGGTGCCTTTGTCTGGGGCTGGCAATTTACAGCCCGACAGCTTTAGGACAGTACATAGCAGCACAGGTCTGTTGCACTACCTTCCCTTTCAATGGGTAGCCCTGTGTTTGTCAGGCACTTGCAAAAAGGACTGTGGGACTTCAGCCCACCATTAATCCATTCTGTCCTCCTCTATATGGAGAATGTCTTCTGACCTTGCAAATTGGCATAATCCAAATGTGGAGATTGGCATCAATGATGTGCCCTGCTGACAATCAGGTGGTATCTCCCCTTCTCAAGTTTCTGCAAATGAAACTCTGGAAAACCAAATGCATCTGGCACACCATTCCTGAAAGGCTGCTAGAAAACTCTTGCCTAGATGAGGTGGCATATGAAATAATTCCGATTTAAAATACACTGCTCGTGGTGTTTGGAGAACAGTTTCCACATCGAGGTTGAATAACAGGCTTGGGAGACAGGCACCTCAGTCAGTTGCATTACAAATCCTTTATAAGTGGCAGAAGATGATCAAGTAATACCAGTGTCTCAGCTTTCACATCTGAAAACAGCACAAATATACAGTCCCTATATGATATAGGGGTCTTCTGAGACAGAGTTTGCTGATGTCTACAAAACATAGTGGGACTTCTGGATGAAAAGCGAAAAAAAAGTTCATAGTGCTGTCCTGTCAGGTTGCAAAAATTCACATTGGAGGAATGGGTACTTATTTCCCTGTTGGAAAAGGAAAGAATGGGATTATCAACATGCTTTCAACCATGAAGTTTTGATGGAAAGGTGCTGTTACCTTCCTCTATGAAAAGTGGTTGGTAAGAAAAGAACATATTTTCCACAGTTTTCTGAGTAGCTCTGGAAACAAGGGATGAATTAAAGAGCACTGCAGGGTCAGTCTCTTTGTTATGAAGATTATTACATTGTTAGTTTCTGAATGGGAAGATCTAAAAGGCAAAAGAAAAATCTAGCAATTTCTCATCTCCTACCTGTCTTGCTGTGGGAGATACTTTGTACCCTTCAACACAATAAAGCATGGGAAATCTTCAATAAATTGCTTATGTTTTCTGAAAGCAAAGCAAGTGACACTCAGTGATACTCAACACTACATGCAGTGCAGTGCCCCTCTACCCCCTTCTGTCATTTCTCTCACAAAACTCTGGTCACCACAATAAAATTGCCTTTCTATGTCTTTGTGCTTCAGCAACAAAAAGTGACTACTGTAACAAAGGCGCTAGGTCTGTGCTTCCTAAATTCCACATGAATTGATTAAAATAACGTATCTGTTGCAGTTTATGTTTTACTCTGTGTACAAAAAAAATAAGGTGAAACTCCTTCTCTAAAATGAAATTGCAATTAATTCTTAGGGAGGTACTATGATTATAAATGCTATTACAAACATTCCATTCTAAAACCCCAAGCAGATATTAATTAGGTAATCATTATCAGATAAGAAATCGATATAGGTACTTGCTTGTATATAATCAATGCACATACAACAATACTGTTACATAAGATTAAAGCAATTTTGATCATCGACATTTTCCTTTGAAGTCAGATGTTGACCTGCATTTCCTGTGTTGTAATTACACCATCAGTACAATGTCAGCACTCACTAATAATCACAGCACAGCTTGCCTGGTAAGGGACAGATGAGGAGTGCAAGGATATCTAAGTACTGCTTTGAGAATCCACTGTCTTCTTCCTTCAGTTTAGAAGGCATCTATTGAATAACTTTTTAAATTCATGGTCATTTTCTAAACTAATGTAAGGCATGTGAATCTGGAAAAGTGATCTGCTAAGGCCACATTAATTTCTTATGTAACTACATTGAAATCAGCGATAATCCACCAGAGATGAAGGTGATACAGACATTCAGGATTTCTTGGGTGACTCCCATCTGGAGGGCAAGACATAAACAGATCTGTGGAACAAGAGCTTTCTGCAGAGACGGCTCCTCCACCTGAGCTGCATCTCTGGCCACAGAGGTCCTCCAGGAGCACCTATTTACTTTGGCAGGAATTCCTTCTTGGCACCCAGTTAAACTAATCTTTTCCTGAATCACCATACAAAAATGCTGGAAGATATGCAAAGAGAAGTTGCCTGGAAAATTCACATTTTGTTCATCGATATTGGCTTCAAGGTTCTGCTGCAAGGTGCAAAGGGAACCATTGCTATAGGGACTACCATCTTTCTCCAGGAGTGAGGGACTCCTGTGGATCCCATCTGAGGAAGGGACTCTGGAGGACGTCAGTCAGAAAAACCTTAAAAGTCAAAGAGCCTCTCCAGAGAAGAGCCGTACACTTGTATCTTTGGTAAAAAAAAGGAGGCTGGTCAGATAAATTATACATCTTTTTAAGCCATGGAGACTTCTGCAAAACATTCATACTTATGTGAACGGACTACAAAAGGGCAAAATATAGTCCTTGAGAGACAAACTTCATACAGGTTTTTAACAACAAACATTTCTAGTTTCACTGGCTTCTAGAGAAAAGTCACTGCCATGAGAATTATGAATAATAAGAAGAGAAGATATAGAAGTATCATTTCTTAAACGATTAATGTAATGAGTTAAGTAGTTTGCTTCCCAATTAAACCTGGAAGACCATTTTCCAAGGAATGTTTGAAATAATAATTATGGTCTTCAAAATCAGAGAACCTTAACAGATGTTCTTCTTGACAAAGCTATTTTAACTTCCAGAGCTTGCAAAATTCTCATGTGCCCTAATTGGAATGGGAACAGAAAGGAACTTAATATAAAAAACAAACTTTCTGAGCTGTTTCTGCTCAAGTTCTGCCAAATACTCTTTCTGTGTCTTGAAGAAACAGGACGATTACCTTTCTGTCTAAATCAGATACAGACACTGAAGAATCTTGTAAAGGAATGTGTCCTTTATAATTAATGTGTGAGTCACTGGGTTTGTTAAAATTAATAAACGGGTTCAGATCTTCCTGTTTGTGCACCATGTAGCGCTTCTAGCTATATTCCCATTGTAAAATCTTGACTGTCTAGGCTTTTGTTTTCAACCTCTCAGCTGCAAAAATCTATTCCAGATTTAAGCTCAGCAAATTTTGAGTTCCAAATTTTGGGACCTAGATCAAACTTATTGTTGCAAAATTTCAGAAAACAATAGTTTAGATCCAGATACAATCTTTGGAGCCAAAATGACAAAAGACAACAGGATTTTCAGCAAAAGAAAAAGAAAAAATATAACTTAACACAGAATTCAGAAAAAAACATAGTTCCAAGATCTCACAATCAAGTTGGGGAGTTCTAAAGTTGTCAAAGAAAGGAAGATAAATTATGGAAAAGCTTTTACTTGTATTCTCTGGCTCTCTGCTCTTAATCCATTTTTCTTCCCATTACAGTGGTGTCACCGCTGAGGATGGTCTGATAATACACTCCTATACAGATTGCTCTTCATACTCATGAAATTCCCACCGAAGCCAAAAGAAATTCCACATTAAGGCTCTGGAGCATTGTTCTTGGAATTAGTTGAAGAAGGTAGGAGAATGAGGCCAGATAGCTTCCATCCAAATGTGTAATATCTACAGGAAACACATATCTGGAGAATTCCTCCCACTGTATGATTAAAGGACTGTGTAATTCCTAGCCTGGTGGATTCCTTGATGTCTATGAAAAAGACAAGTCTTTTTGCTTGATAAGTACAGGACTTACTTCTGTGCTGAGGAGAAATAACATCTGTTCTATCGTGTCTAAAGATGGGAGACCTCCAAAGCTGTTTCTGGTGAAGATTACTCTGAAGAATCATCCGCTCCATACCTGGCTGTCTTTTGAGGTTGAAAAAAGGCAGTTTATCTTTAGAGAACATGTTCTACACAGATCTTCTCTCTGCTTGACTTTTGATATTTAGCTGTGAGCCAGGGAAATCCTGTACCTGCAGGCTTTGAGAGCTTCCTTGCAGAGAATGCTGGGGACTGGGAGGAGCACTGATGAAGGGGTGGGAGGGACAGTCCCTGAGAATGTCCCTGCTCAGTCATTCTCTGATACCTCTAGTACCATCACTGATGTCCCCCTGTGTGGTCACGGTCTCCTGTGGAAAGACCAGCTGTGTCTTGTCTTGTGCAAATGACATAAAAAAAAGGTAGGATTCTGTATAGGTGCACATGCATGTGTAGGTGAGCAGTTAGATTAGGTAAATTTTGAAAGAACTCTAAAACAAAGGCAGAAATTTTAGGTTCATCTTCTTTCTAAAGAATCAGTTGAGCCAGATCCAAGGACTACTGGAATCTGAAAAATAACTCCCAAGAGTTGCAGGTCATGCCTACAGCATATCTGTTCCTTACTGGAAATGTTCTGTGTGAATGCTTTCCATTTATATATATATATAAAAATGTATTTGTAAAAATGGAAATATATATATATTTCTTTTTTTTCCAAGGGCTTTTTGGCTAACTCTGTTACAAATGTCTTTTTATTTGAATGTGTTTATTTTTGTTAATCCCCCTCAAGACTTGCAAAATTCCAGCGTTACTTAATTTCAGTCATCTGCTTCAAACTACAAAATAACTCACACAGGGCTGTCAATACTGGACATCCAAAATCCTTCCCTTCATGAAATCTACAGATGTGTAGTAATATTGGGGGAGGGGACAGTTCGTGACGTGTTCAAGACCAACACACAGCAACAACCCAGTCTTTGTGATGTGAAAGACCGAGAGACCCAATATAAGCACAAAACACTGCTTTTCCCTTTCTCCTTGTTCTTCTTCTTTTTTTTTTTTATTTTTACTTTTCCTTTTGTAATATCAGTTAAAAAGAAATAAGTATGCTTATTACTTTTGTAAGATTGCTGTGAATTACTTAGCTAAGAAATAATTGGAGGAGGCATAGTAAGGAAAATTACCCACAAAGCCAGCAAAACTGCAAGTCAACCTGCTGTCATTGGACACACAATCATCATTAATTTTAATGATGTGTGGGAGTATGCAGTTCAGC
>NW_009193056.1:33142-35084 GCF_000690835.1 Fulmarus glacialis
AAAAACCTGCATTGTAGGCTAGGGGAATTTTACTAGCACTCCAGATCAATAGTGGAGACAGCAGTCGATATTAGTAGACCTCACAATCATCATTAATTGAAATCTCTCAACCTTCAGTTTGCATAACAAAGCAGCTAGTGCCTTAACGAAGAATGTAATATCTTGCAATGTTACAGCTTTCTGACCTCCTGCAACATCCTTGTGGACTAAGATGGCTGAAAATAGTGGCTTGATCCCCTGTTGTAAGCCCCTCTCTGTACCTCCAATGCCACACACAATCACACACATACATGTACATGTGTTCCTCATACGTCAACGTGCTGTAATGCCAACAATTAAAAAACACCTAGAAATTAAGTATCTGAATTAAAATAAAGTGGGTCAAGAAACTTTAAAGTGCAGCAGAAGAGGAAAACAAAGCAAACCACCAAATAGCCTCACTTTATACAGAACTGAAAATGTGGATATTGGACAAAATACTTAAGTAAAAAGGTAATCTTCAAATTTGAGATGGAGAAGCTGGAGACAGAAAAAAAAAGATTTTGAAATGTAACAGCTCACATTAAAGCAAGTTTTCTGTTTTGGGTCTTATTCTCTCTGTCTTTTTTTTTTTAATAGAGTGAATAAAGAGGCATTTGGTAAAAGATCAGGGAGGCGAAAACATTATAAGAATCATTTGCTAGTTGTCAGCCTAAACGTTAAGATGATTGAAGCTTGCAATTGTTCTGTCCTGCCATATGTTAGTGTCTGTGTAAAAGAATCTGATGAAGATGATGAGATAACAATTTTCTGGCTGTAATGAGCAAGGGGACTAGGAAATTGCTGGGAAAATTGTGGGATTAAGGCCCATTTATGGCAGAAAATTGCACAGAACTCTCAGAGCAAATGTAGGAAGGTAGTGGCTAAAGTATTTATTGATTCCACAAATCAGCTTTTTTTAAAAAATCTGGCAAAAAGAAATGCTTCCAGGTCTTATAATGCAAACCCATACTCACATGCATACATTAAAAGTTATTTATTTTCACCACAACTCTTTCATTCTCCCTATCTTCCCCATGAAGAACAGTTGTGAGTGAAAATTCTCAGGAATAAGCCTCTTTTGTATTCCTGTTTTCTTAACTGTTTTCTGCTATTATTTCATGTGGGAGAAGAAAGTGTAATATCCCTTCCAACTCTCTGCCATTTCTCATGAATTATTATAATTGATAGTGATAATAACATATAATTGTTCTCACAGCAGTTCTGTTCAAAAACCTGAAGAGAAATACCTGATTACACAAGCTAAAAGTACAAATCCAAAAGGCTGCACTTTTCCTTTTTTTTTTTTTTATCTTGACTCTTGTCTTCATGTATTAAAGTCTTCCACAACTGTGCCCTTTCTATTTCTCGATCTCATTTTTTTCTCTTTCATCAACTCTTTATGCTTCCCCTTGTCATTTTGTAAGAGCAGGTGTAGTATTGGTCCTAGTTCACAGTTCCTTTGATCTCTTACTTGTCTCTCTTATAGATTCTTCTGCTGTGGTTTTTCACTGATGCAAGATTAAATATGAGAAAGAGCAGAGACAATTTGCTTGGAGCTGGGTTAACAGAATTGGGTTTACTCATCTTGAAAAAATTGTTTTAAAGTGTTATTGTTTTTCATCTTCTCAGCACAAAAAACAATCCTTGCAGAACTTTTCTGTAGAGAAACCGAGAAAGCTGCTGTGCCAAAATAGCCAGTAGCCCAGCAGATCAGATGCTCGGTGGAGCTGATCTATGGGAATGAAATGCCAAGAGTAGTTCAACCTAATTCATACCAGTGATTTGAAGCTTAACTTTCTGACAAGAAAGTTGATAGTTCAGCAGTTTAATGACAAGTTTTCTCTGATATTTCTTTATTCTAGGTTTGATCCAGAAATTCCAACTGTAGAACTATTTCTAATCGAAGAGTTGGGTTTTTTAT
>NW_009193057.1:0-4292 GCF_000690835.1 Fulmarus glacialis
GGATACTCCACAATTAAGCCCGGTGCTTTAATTGCTTTTCTCAGAGCCCCCTGGAAGCTAAGCAACATGAAATCAGTCTGAACAGAAAGCAACGTGCGTTTACGCGCTCCTCCCTGCCCGCACTGCCCGGCCCGCGGGTGCCTGCGCCCTGCTACCAGGGTGCTCTCAGCCTCACCCCTGCAGTGCGATCCGCTCTGTGGTCATGGATCCGTCCCTGCCCCCTCCTGTGCCTGGGTTTAGCTTTGGGTGGCCTGAGCAGAGCAAAGCGTGCCCACCTGCCCTCTACAGCACTGCAAAGCGGCCCTGGGGGACGCCTGCCCCAAGCCAGGGCAAGCCGGGGAGGATAACAAGGCAGACCCCCTCCAAGTGGAGGTGCCAAGTGCACCCTTCAGGACATGTAGTCACTCTAGGGTCGCAAACACCCACCCTGCCACTGGCTGGGTCTTGGTAGGAGGTTTGGAAAGGCTCAGCCGGGCGTTGATGACCCCCAGCTATACTTGCCCTGCAGGAAATCAGACCCCAGACCCAACACCGTGTGCTCTGCTTCGGTACTGATGCAGGCTGCATTGTCCAGCCTTTGCATCCCTCTCACCGAAAGCACCCTCCAAGGAAAACACAGTAGCCTCTACCTACCTAGACATGCTCTGTGTCCAGGAGCGGTGAGGAAGGTACCCCTCAAAAGACAGGGAAGGAGGGCTGGATCCCACATGCCAAAGAGGTGTGCTCCAGCAAGCAGCCAAGCACTTTCCGACTCAGTGCTGGCCCTTTGTTGTAGGTATGTATCTGCAGGGCAAAGTGTCCACACTAGCATGGCCACGGTTCCTCAGACAGAAAAGCCTCCTGAAAGCATCACAGCAGTCTCGATCCCTGGGTCCTGCCAGTTTGTACCTCAGAGTCCATCCACATGGTTCAAACAGGGTTTGCTGGTCTGTAGGGGAGGATGGCAATGTGGCCGTAGCATCGTGTACATTTATCAACATGCCATCTGGAACTTGAATGAGTTGCTGTGTCCATGTACACTGGGTGTACAGTTATTTTTCTTGTAGCTGCCGTGACCACAAGCAATACCAATCTGTGTTTGAGCTCCTTGCCAAAAGCAGACACTAAAATTTGAATTTCGACAGCCAGGATCTTCCTGAGGGTGCTGGTAAGGTCTGTTCTGTTAGAAAGATTTTCCTAACGTTTTTAGGCATGCTTAAAAAAAGTGACTATGATCTTTTTCATTCTAATTTCAGTAAAAATGGAAGACATATTAGCCAAAGCCTGAAGTAATCTGAAATTATCTCAGAACAGTTGGAGGACAGAAATGTAGAGTGATACTTACATACAGAAGTTGCTAATAGCTGAAGAGATTAGTCATTTCACTTTCCCATTCCTTTCACTGATAATAGTGATACAAGAATAGCAGATAGGATTTGGCCGAGAGATGTTTTTCCTTTCTGTATGGCAAGAAGGGATAAACTAGGTCCTCCTGCATTCTTCTGGATGAAACAAGCGGAGAAGGAGCTTGACAAAGAAGAGAGGGAATGGTTTTCATCCAGCATATTACTTAGAAAAACAAAATGGAGCATTAAGAAGTATCTTAGGAACAACTTCTGAAAAGGGGCCTATCAATCAGAAGAGAACAGCTGCAATTATTTCAAGCAAGTCAGCAATATTTAAGATTATCATTTTCTGTGACCTTAAGACAAAGGGATTAATCAACCGCAAGTTTTCTTTCTAAAACTATACAACTCCACAGTTACATGGTACATGGCAGCCTGTGTAATTGCTCGCTTTCAAGGATAAGGTTTGTTGCCTTTCTACGTAATAGATGTATATGTACATCTTATATAAACATTATAGATATGTATACGTATAATTCTCTCTTAAATAAATCATAAGGGCCAAGTTCCCTATAGTGATTAGGGGGCTGAGTGTCTGATTTGATACTTTTTTCAGAGAGAGGGGGTCCATTCCCCCTGACCAAAGAAATCGGGCTCACTTACAAGGTTGAAATTGGACACACAAAAATGCCGGTTGCTTCAGAATTGTCATCTTCTCGAGATTCTGCACAGCATCTAACTCCCAAATTACTTTTACATTAAGATGTAATATTTGTTGTAAATAATGGATGTGGAGGTAAGTTCCAAATAAAAATTGTTACAAAATCTCCAGCAGCATAGTACTATGACAGGTTTTACTCTCACTAGCTGGGGTTGGCTTTTATTTTTTCTCCAATCAACTAAGATGAATGAACTGCATAAAATGAAACAAATAGCATCTCTGATGGGAAATTGGTTTTTCAAACATCTCTTCAATTCAAAAACACTTAAATGTTATTTCTAAGACAAATTGAGGGATTTATTTTAAATGTGTCCATGCTTACTATAAATTAAGGGCCATATTATTCTTGTCCTGCCTAAGATAAAAGAATGTGGATGAAAGTTCTTACATCAAAAGCAACCAGGGCTGGATGTGGCAGTGACAGCGTTGGGAAGGATGTGGAGCAGCAGAGCTATTCTGCCACCACAGAACAGCCTCTGCCAGCGCTGGCAG
Source organism: Fulmarus glacialis (assembly GCF_000690835.1). Lineage (NCBI taxonomy): Eukaryota > Metazoa > Chordata > Aves > Procellariiformes > Procellariidae > Fulmarus > Fulmarus glacialis. Next base: position 2,539 of record NW_009193057.1, read on the forward strand.
GGACCAAAGGTCCTACAGTATCTTTAACTCTTAGTAAATACCCCGCTGACTTCATAAAATCAGAGCCCACTTCCAGTGCGGTATGTCCCTAGATAAATAGGGTCTGCAGCAAAGGGAAAAGACTGGCAATTCATGGGTCTTCTGCACAAACGCAGATGCAGTTGCATCAGTGCAAGAAAAGCCGTGTCTATGAAGAGCAATTCCTTGTAATCAATGAAATGGATCAATTGCTCTGGATAATTCACACCATAAAAAGGTTTTTCATAATAGCATTCCTATGGGTGTTTACATCTGGGCTGCAGAGCATGGTAACCAAGACTCCAGCTGCTTTCATTCGGTGGTCTCTGCCCTGCTCCACTCAGCCAATCTGATTACAATGTGGCCAGATACCTCTGTGTCCGTGTCCCAGATCTTTCCACTGTCTGAGACACTGTGGGAAGTCCTGGTGTTCAGGTACCAGGCCTATGACATTTTTGGAAGATCACCATAACATTGGCCACACAAATCCACAAGCAAGGATGCCATGTCATGCTACATAAAGAACAGCATGAAGAAATTTTATCGGATAATTAAAGGGAAAGCAAACAGAGAAACAAGCACACAAACCTGACAGTGTCACAACCACCTGGCTGAAGGACTCAGCTGAATTTTGGCATGAAACCTTTTATTCTGTTTTTTTGCACATGGCTCAGGACCGAGAGATGCTAGAGCAGGACTGAGCCAGAAGCCACTGCGGGGAGTTCTAGTCAGTCTCTTGCAAAGACACCTGGGCACAAGGAGAGCACTCACTTTGTTTGCTGTCTCGGAGGACACTCATCCTGCCAGCAGCCCTGCAGAAGAGAATCGTGAGCACTGTTGCATTTGCTTTGAAATTATATACGTCTTCTCTCAGCTGTCATACCAGGACACTTAGCTGAGCTCTCATTATTTTACTTCGCAATAATTGCAGCATCCCCTACTATCTTTGCCATGGTCAGTCTGTCCCCAGAAATCCTAAACAACTAACAGACTGGTTTTTTGTCATGCAGAATCAAAAAAAGTGTGAAGTAGATTAAAAGAGAAATAGCTTTCTCTGTGTCTTTATAGACTTGTTTTATTCTTTTGAGTATGGAACGTCAGGCTTACTGAAATTGGTTTTCCTGGATGGCCATTTATATGTGAAATACATACATATTAAACTAAGAAACTGTGGAGTTCTTTCTTTCAAATGGAAATGTGGGATTTTTTAAACTGCAAAACAACAGACAAGATTTCAAACCGACCCTGTCACTTTTTAAAGATGATGTATGGCTCCTCTACCTATAGCACACCCAGACTGAAGAACCTAACTGTCAAAAGCCACCACATCTCATAATAAATAGTAATTATCATCAGATGCTGTATTATATATCATCAAAGCACAGTATAAACATTAGCCATATGCACCATCCCTTTTCACGTGCCATTCAGAAGCATGCAGGAAAGGTCGAAGCACTTGCCTTGCACCACTCTGGGAAAGAAGCCTTTCTCCTCCACCTCTGGGGTGTAAAGATCATTCCAGTGGCTGGAGATTTTGTCCCACCTCGCTGGTCTTAATGAGGCACAATTTCCTGACACACTTGAATGAATGGGAAACCATAGCCCTCCAGGCAATCATCTCCGTTCTGTTCCAACCCTAACGAGACAAACAGATTATCTGGGGTTTTTTTCTAAAATCAACTTTCTGCTTGATGAAAACCTTATTGGTTCTCTCCGGATTTAAGTGATGACACTCT
>NW_009193057.1:4411-33760 GCF_000690835.1 Fulmarus glacialis
TGTCTTCAAGAAAGTGCCTGCATTCACCTATTCTCCACACAGGGCATACAGCAGCCAGGCAAATCGCCCTTATGTCTGAAAGCCGTCTTCAATGTTCTAGCAGAGGATCCATCAGAGCATTCAAAACTAAATTAAAATCCCAAGGAGGAATAGGGGATTTAATTCTAGGATTAAGCTTTGAAGTTGCTCCCAGGAAATAAATTATTATTGGATGAGAACCAGCAGACCAATTATCTAGTTTACTGCTCATGCTACTGAGAGCTGCTGCACACACCCTGAGGGATCGGATACCGTGGCTCTACCTAGACAGTCTCGTCTTTAACACAATATCCACATAAAGGCGAAAGCTCAGCTATTCGCATTCCAAGAAACTAAGCTTCCCAGCTCCCAATATTAACAGGGAAACTGTCCGCTACAAAAATATAGGGCAATAAGATTCAGTCACTTAAACTCCCTGCTTTTCACCTTTTATCTTGCTGTGTTGTAGATAATAGAATTTATGCTTCTTACACAGAAGGCTACACGCAAGTTAAGTAGCAAGCAAGCCCTACTCCATTCAAATGGCATCAAGACGAAGCAGTGGGACATATCCCGCTTTTCACTTGCTATTCCACAGATTTCTTCAGGCTACCCAGAATACCTCACCTTCACTTACGCAGCCTCAAATCCTTAATGCTTGTTCAATGGGACATTGCTACAACACGAACCACCTCCTGTGGAAGGAATAAGTAAAGTTAAATAGCTCCGAGACTGATAAAAGTGTCTGGAGCAAAGAGGAGTGCAGACATCAGAGCTGATATTTCACTCAAACTAAATGCTACCAGTTAATCAGTGCTATTATAAACTCACTCAGAACATTAAGTTACTGCGGGTAAAAAATAAATCCTTCCTTCTGAAAAATATACGTGTCACCACTGAGGCAAAAGCTGGCAGCAGCAGTGTACACAAATATTTGGTTTTCTCCCAAAGCATGTATTTTTTGTTTAAACACCTTATGACCTAAAAATACTGCCACCAAATCATCACCACTTTTTTTCTACCAAACACATGGCTCATATGTTTTCTCTGCGGATTCCTTTAAGTCCTTAACAAAGGGAAACGATGTACACAAAGCAAAGATGAAATCCCACCCAGCTCCCATGTCCTCCTTCACCTGCAAGCTCTGTCAGAACTTTTGATACCATTTAATACACATACGCACGGAGTGGGCCATATCCAGGGAGTGGATTCACTTTAATGGCAAGGTGGCGAAGAGGAGGCACTGGTTAGTGTCACCAGCCGGGCTCCCTGCCGGTGCAGCAGTTCTGAGAAGCCCCGTCGCTCATGACCTCCTAACAGACCCAGCTTTTTTCAGAAACGTTCGGGGTTGATTACAGCATTGATAACGGTTGATAACAGTTTGGAGTGGGGCATATCCAGGGAGTGGATTCACTTTAATGGCAAGGTGGCGAAGAGGAGGCACTGGTTAGTGTCACCAGCCGGGCTCCCTGCCGGTGCAGCAGTTCTGAGAAGCCCCGTCGCTCATGACCTCCTAACAGACCCAGCTTTTTTCAGAAACGTTCGGGGTTGATTACAGCATTGATAACGGTTGATAACAGTTCCTCTCATTCCTCCTTCAAGTGAAGCAGATGGTATTGCAAATAACTCACCAAGTGGGTGCGGGGGGAGAAATGGTAGTGAAGGAAAGTATTATTCGTACTGACAAGGATTCTGAACAAGGAGCTGCACGATGTTAGAAAAGCAGATTACTTTTCTAACACAAAGATGTGGATCTGAAAGCATTCTTCAAAACAGAAGGAAGAATGATTTCACCAGTAAGCCAAGAGCCTGTAAGCTGGGGATGTTCCCACAGGGTTTGGGTTAGGTGCTCACTCCAGCATTTATGGTACATTTGTATTGACCATCTAATTTAAGACAAATGTTTTCTGTAGACACATTTTAAAGTGAAAAATTATCTCAGTTAGCATACAGCTGTTGTCCCCAAGATAGCTCCTTGCCCAGGGGCAAACAGAAGAGAGATGTTAATAAGCTTAAATGTAGCTCTGAAAACCACTGTGTCCATGGTCAGTTGAGAGCCAGCAGGATCAGGGTCACCTGCTCCTGTGCCCATTTATTTAGTAGTCTCATTAGTTGAAAAGGTGGAAAAACATGTGCTAAACCTGAATATTCACAGAGCAGGGAAAGAATATCTACCCCCAGCAACTGAGGTTATCATGCTGCCCCATCACCACCATACCTTCCCGAAAAAAGATACCTACCCTTGGCAAATTACTTTATGCAAATGGAGATAGATTTCCTTTGCCTGAGCTGTTTCCAAGTGAGCCAGATGACTCAATAGTTCAGCCCTCTGGCTGGAAGAAACATTAAGATTTCTGTCAGATTGCTCTATATTCTAAAGAAAACTGCCACCTTCTTCTCTCCTTTACTTAGACATCCCCTTACTTAGACATCTAGGAAGAGACAATAAGCGAAATACCTCTGGTACACCTCAGCTGCCTCTTTTAATCTACCATCAAATTGAAATGGAGGACATTTACCTCAACTGCTTTGAAGCCCAGCAGCCTGTTTTTACTCTCATGTTAGGTCTGACTCAAACTCAAGCCTCAGCATCTTGATTGCATGCGCTACCCACAGAATGTCTCATGCTCTGGCTATATTTTTTACCATACATCAGCTGTAAACCTGATCCCAAGACCAGGCCTTACTCAAATATGAGTTCTCTTTCACCTCCACAGTGATTATGAACTCAACAGAGCAAGGTCTGGCTTCAGCTCCATCAGCTTCTGGTCAGCCTCCATCCTCCAGCAAGCCTGCAAGTTTGCCCTCTCCAAGTGTTACTGCCAGGACCCAAGTGTTGATTGTGTTTCTATGGCCTGGCAGTGGGAAAATGAAAAGTATGAACCCTTCCCATGCATAGGGTATGCCTTTTCCTCATCCCTTACCAAGTACTGAATTCAGAAAAGCACACGCTGTTCTGTCCCTCTCCCCTCATCATCTTTAGAAAACGTCCACCTAGAGCTTTGGCCACACTGGCAACTTTCCCAGTCCAAGGACAGAGGCTGGGCAATAGAGCAAGGCAACATTTATTTGGAAGGACAGCTCAAAGCGACTCACAGTGTCCTGTGGCCCTCGTAAACTGGTTTGCCTGAGAAGGGGGAAATCTGTGATTATACTCTCTGCTCTTTTCACGCCATTCCCCTGAATTTACGCTGTTGTGTTGTTTGGTTTTACGACAAGGCCATTTGTCCTTTGTTGTGCCCTTTAGACGCAAGTACATAAAGCTCCTGTGGAGCTGTTGCTTGTTCCCCTGGCAAAAGAGCAGCTGGGCATCTCTGCTCCAGCCCCTATGTCGGTCAGGAGTCAGTACTCGGGGCTTGCCATGCTATCAGGCTTTCTCATGCTGACAAAGAGCGAGCCTGCAGGCTGTTGTGTCCTTGCTGGTTATGTCCTTATTCTAGGTCAAGGATGGCCATGTGTTTTCATGCCACTTGAAGGAATTGTACATTTTTTCCTCATAAACTGATCTGTGTCTCTCGCGTGACTCAACTTCCATAGCCCCCATCTTCTTACCTTTGCCAGCTAACAGCTTTGTGAGATTGGAGGACAGCCTCTGTGAAGGACACTGTCCCAGTGGCACAGATGGCACACGGGACAGTCCATGACCTAATGAAGGAAAAGCACGGGGAAGAGGGGATATCACTAATACCACTTTTCCCACATATTTTTATCTTCAGAACCATCAGAGGAGGTCTATGTCTCAGTTATATTGTTCCCTGGTAGCACCTCAGGGGATGCAGAAAGAGGAGGAGAGATGCCAGGGGAGGGTAATGAGAATGGTAGGAGGGAGCAAAGCCATGAATTGTTAATTATGTTATAACTGTGAATTATGTTATTATATTCCTTTCTGCCATGGACACATACATTATCAAGAGGGGCATTTCCCTACCAAGAGTCACCCGATGCTGGTGGCTCTGTTGGGCTAAGCAAAGGCAGATTTGACTCTAGCAAATCCAGTGTTGATGGAATGTCTCCTTGTTGGCCTCACTGTCTTGTGTTATCCAGAACAGGCTACAGAAATGTCAGCAAAGCTCAGGATGCTGTTACAGGTAACCGGCTGAACATGCACATTATGGCAATTCAGCCGGAGCTGAAGGCCTAGTGCAATGTCTGCAATGTCCGGAGATGTTCGGAAAGAGATGTAAGAATTAAGGTAAGCTGCATCGTTTGGAATACAGGTTGTTGGTAGTGTGCTACAAAAGTTCCTGTCTACAGGCAGAAAAAAGCCTGACCTGGCCATGATGACAAAGACCACTTCTGAAGATGCAGGCATCCAAGACTGCCTGTGTTAATGCCCTCAGAGTGGGTCAAACATCCTACTCAACCATCCATCAGTCCTTACATTATAATAGCATAGGACCCCTTTTTATTCATTTGATGAGCCATCACCTCAGGTTGACAGTTTGTAGAGCCACAGCTCCAGCAGCTGGAGAACCCATTTTGAGTAAAACTGTTAGTGCTCCCTCTGGGACACTACAAGGTGTGCAGTGCCATGGGGCACATCATGAAGGGATAAAAAGTGTACACTATGACAGTGCCTACTACTCCTATGACCTCAGTGATGAATGTTGCCTCAAACTAGACTGCTACCCATTGACAGAAGCTGATAGCTGTCCCTCTGCACCCTCAGCCTTAAAGGCTGTATGCTGACAGTCTGAGGTGTGTGCAAGCTCACAGCACAGTATGTCAGAAGATCTTCACATGTATACAAGCCCCCTGTACCTGCTGCTGCTGACCTTCCCAGAGGCGGAGAACAACATGGTCCCATGGAGTGTTGGTCCCTGTCTCCCAGAAATGATGCTCTACAGCAGAGAGGCAGGGATCAGCCAGTCAGTTGCAGTCAGGCAAAAATCTAAATAGTTCCCCAAAAACGATGGGGCCAGAACTGCTTTTTCTCTATTTCCAGATATACTGGGTCCCAGAGTTGAGGATAGATGTGACTCTGGAAAAGGCCTTGCTCCTGATCCAGGTCCTCACCAGAAGAAAAGCCAGCAGCTCACACAGATAGGATCCCTGACAAAAGCATGCAAGAGGAGAACAAGATGGGGGTCATACAAGTGTAGGCATTCAGGCAATGTAAAGTTAGCAGATGGGTTCAAGCTCTTCTCTGTTCCTCAGGTGATTCCCACTGTCTCCCTCAGCCTTTATCCCCCCAAAATTCAAACTGAGCATTTTTTCCTCTCCAAGCGTACTAAGGAAAGACTTGGCTTCAGCAACCATTGTTCCAAACTCATCTCCAAAGAAAGAGTTAGGAGGACTGCACAAGTGACTGCAGGAATCCTCATCTGAAACGGCCATATTTGGCACAGAGCACTAGACCCAAGTGGGCCATTCTGGTCACCAGGAGCTGGAGGCAGGCTGGTGTCAAGTAGGTCTCCACTACACATGATACCACCACTTTGCAACCCGGTGCTCTGAAAGGACAGCTCTTCTGAGAGGCACTGGTGCACTTGAACATGATGGCAACATGGAGCAGAATTAGGTATCTTCTGGCTTCAGGGCTGACTGGTAAGGCAGCCATGGAAATTGTGAGCAAGGAAACTGGCTATTGTCATCTGTCTCTACAGTACTCAGGGAAACAGGTCCTTAGGTACACCAGCTATAAACAAATGGGCTCACACAAAATATACACTGAGTTGTAAAAGCAATTTTTTTGCTTAGTGGAAACAGCCTGGCAAGACCACTGATACTTCCTGGGCCACAGAACAGCAATACCCCAAGCAGGCGACAGCCCCATCTGCCCCAAACTGTCACCAGGATCTGCATTACTCTTCTGTGCAGCTACCAGCAGCCGTAACTCAGCTGAATAGAATTGAAATAACTAATCACACAATCTCAGGTAATAATGGTAGGCGTCAAGCTCTATGATTGCAAGCATCTAGCACATGTACAGATGATAAATGTCCCCTGGAGTTACTGCTCAAAAGACCAATTTCAGAGTTTTCAATCAGAAAGGACTGGCTCCTTAAAAATCTGTTTTGTCTTTTGAAGTCTGACAGAGGTCAGAACTGCTTGGTGTCTCGGTGTGGTGCAATGAAAGGAGCGTAATCTCCTTCGAGGGGGTGAATAGGAACAATTGACTTCATTATTAACTGTATATCTGACTGTCATTGCATCTGTGACATTTTTGTTTTCAAATTTCTCTTGATGGCTGCAAGGGTTGGAAACTGCCGAGGTGCTGTACTGACCAGGAGTGCTTGGCTCTGTGGGTGTCTTACAGTGCAGTGACAGAGGAACAGCAGCCCCATGACTTCCTCACCATCAGGAGGTCACAGGATCGTAGGATAATTCAGGTTGGGAGGGACCTCAGGAGGCTGTAGTCCAACCTCCTGCTCAAAACAGGGTCAGCTGTTAGATCACATCATGTTGCTCAGGGCGTTAACCAGCTGGGTTAACCAGCCTTGGGGAAAATATTCAAGGATGGAGACTGCACAGCCTCTCTGGGCAACCTGTCCCATTGCTTTCCTGTCCTCAGTCAAGTCCCGCAGAAGTATAGAAGTATGCTCTGCAGGGTCTTTGAGCCCAAATTTCTGAGAAAGCCCATATTGGCTGGACAGACTACAGCCCCCATATTTACCAGCATGCCTTCACAAGGCCACAGGTCCCCACACCCGCACGCCCCATATATCTCTTCAAAACCAGGTCTGTATCAAGACAGGGTGCCAGGCCTCCTTGTCAACTGCTCTGCCCACATCCTTGTACATCATCAAGATGCTCACCAGCTCCCTAACCCCACCAAACCCATGAGGGACTACACACTCAGCCATAACCAGAAACCAGACCCAGTACTTGCTCCACCGCACAGCCCTGAGCAAAGCACAACCAGTGTGGACCACCATGGTTATTGTACTTACCCTCCTCCCTTAGCTCCCCCTTCCCTTCCCGATAGCAGTGTCCTCCAAAGTGCCCCCTCCTGCGATATCGCCAGCTGAACCGTGACAACAGGGTTGCCAAGCAACACGAATCCTCCAAGTAATCAACCACGGCAGATCACAGCAACCCATCGCAGACCAACTCGAAAGCTGGTGGGCCTGCCACCATTTTGTCTCTGCAGCTCTTCTATCCAGCCGTAGCTAGGATCTACCCAGGTCCATCCTTTTCTCTTCCCTCATCGACCAAGAGGGCTGGCCCTGGCACTCACGCCATTGCCAAGCAGCCAATATGCCCACAACGAATCAACACGTGCTCACAGCGCACACCAGCACAGAGGCCAAGGAAGTCCCACCAAGAATGGCCTTCATACAGGCACCAAGCACTTCCCTGTCTTGCACGGATCACCAGCCTTCTGTCTTACCCCTTGTCTCTTCCCCCTAGCCTTGGTGGTCACACACTGCAGGTGGTCAGGACACTGCTCCACATAGAATCTTAGAATCATAGAATCATTAAGGTTGGAAAAGACCTCTAAGATCATCAAGTCCAACATCATCCACACAGAGCTGTCTCATCTCCAGAATGGCACGCTGACCAGCCTGGTCCGCACGCATGCAGAATACCAATGAGGGCAACTTGGGATAGCAGCCATATCTGCAACACAGGCCTTATACTTACATACCCACCCCTACCTCCACCTATCCCCCATTCACTCCCCAGCCTCTCCGCATCCCGCAGCTGCCGCAGGCTGTTGTCCTGTACCTCCAGAGACAGGGCTGAGACCCGAGGAAGAGGCTTAGCACTGCTCTCAGCCTAGCCTCGTCTCTCTGCCCTTCCCATAATCATGCCACATACCAAGGGTCAGCTCCTCCACATCAGACCAAGACAAATGATCCAAGCGCCCACCATCTGCCTCATGTTTTCCTTCCCCCTCAACAGGGCTGTTGCAATACACAGAGTATTTCCTCCAGCCTCACCTCTATCTTTCAAAAAGAAGTAAAATGTTTTTATCTGCCTTTGGAAACACACCTGGTCCTTGCAGACCCTCAGCAGATGCAATGGCATGATCATCCTGTAGAGGAGGGTGGTTCAACCAGACACCCCAGCCACAGGGTAGGCAGACCCCAGTTTCTCTTGGGCACTGTTGGAACGAGCTCTCCAGGGGATGTAAACCACCATGGCAGGAGACAAACACACAGCAGCAAGATCCACAAGTGACTATTTGCTGCAGCCCCTCCCTGCCCTTTCTTCCATCTATCTCTTCTGCTTTTCCTAAGGAGGTAGTCACAGCACCTCCTGGGACCAGCACAAGTGTCTCCCAAACACCAAATCCCTTGTCTCACCATTACTTAGCTTCCTATACAAGAGAGCTGGAGGTGGAAGGTCCTGTCTGTGCTTCACTGTCCTGGAGGTTTTTAAGCAAATACCGTGAGCAAGTGGGAGGGCATGCAGGAGAAGCTGAAGGATTGGCCCTGCTGCATGCAATCAGCTGAGTTCAGAGGAGGTGGAGATTTCAGGGTGAGCCAAGTGCTGCCTGTACTCAGCACAGCCTGAGAAAGAGGCTCCCCAGGCTGCCTTAGGTAATCTCAGAAACCACCCCAGGAGAAGACTGAGCTCAAGGGCTTGCATGCTAGAACCATCTGTCTGGTATGGGTGGCACCCAAGGGCAGCCCAGAGAGCTAAAGGACTCTTTAGACACACTGTTCTTTCCAGGTGTTTCACCATTAGGGGCTGGGATCGCCCCCATGGTTTGCTCCAACTTGGCTATCATCTAAGCACAGAAGGCCTTAAAGGAAGGCTCTGTCTTGTTCAAGGCCACAAGCTCTGAGCACCAGGCACAGTTTTAAAGGAGCTTTTCAGAAGGGCCATGGGAGAACCATTTTCTCTTGGAGATATTTGTGTTTTGCTTCATGTCACATCACACATAGCCCAAATCCCAGGCCCCACTAGGAAGACAAAGATCTCCCTGTCATGAGCATTGAGTGGCATCTGCACAACCAGGGAGGGTAATGAGGAAACGAGATTGCAAAAAGACGCGTTCTGTGCCCACAGACATGAGTAATGAAAGCAAAGGTGTTTCAACCTAATCAAGGGGTTGCTTCTTTCCAATGCATGTTGCCTTGTGTCCTGACTGAGGGACTGGGGGAAGGGCCTTGGTCCCCAAATTGAGTGAGGGGCTTGACAGGGCATGTCTACACTGCTCCATGATACAGTACACTGACATTAAAAAAGTCCTAATTGAGACACATAATGATGCTAACGTGGCATTGCCCTGCCATTAATCAGCCCAGGTGCAGTAACCTGCTGATATGAATTCTGGATTTCCTCTGTCCAGACGTAGCTTACATATATCCACCTCCGTCTCTGTTGGCTGTGCAGACATCCCCTTGTACAGATTCATTTTAACCAAAGCAGACTGAAAGGGTTCAGATTAGGTAAATCAATTCTTCCACATAAAGGGGCTGCATAGACTTAATTAAATTGATATCTGGGCCAACCTGGATTAAACTAGTGCAAATTTGGGTATAGACAAAGCTTTCTTTTTCTTATTAAAATCATTAACTAATCCGAGTTTTGATTGGCATTAACTGCATAGTAACAAATGTGAATCTTCAGTCCAGTCTTCTAGTGTCTGTCTCAATCTAGCCTCAAATATGACACATGGAAGAGCTGAGCACACTCCTGATCCTGCCCTCAGAATTCATATTTAGTGAGTTCTTACCCTGAAACCCAAAGGACCCAGTAAGATCTATGCTTTTTCCATAAAAATAACTTTATGGAAGCATCTATACAACCATTCTTCACAGAGGAATTTGGGCAAGGCTCACTCTTACAGAGAAGCTATAATTTCTGAAGAAGCAGCAGTTAACCAGATCATTCTGTTTCAGCATCTCATCTATGGGCCCTGTATAGGCATGATGGTATTATCCTATTTTTCCTTCCCAGCTAGTTAATAGGAAATCCCCTTTCAAAGGCAATTTCCATTTTAAATCACCCACATTAAGAGAGACATGTTTAATACCAATAAATCCTTTCTTAAAAGAGACAGAGAAGCCAGGCTCATCAGCTGACTAAATCCTCTCCCCCACCCCCATTCCTGCCGTGCAATCTGTAGATCTTGCAGAAGGGCGATCTAAGACAGCTGTACTTAGCTAGCTACACTTCGGAGCACTAAGCTGCTCCTCGCTTTGTATTCACTCCGTGCCAAACCAAGGTCACAGGGACGCGAGGAGCTAAAAGTCTTTTCTCGCTATAAGGGAGTAGGAGTCTCAGCCAGAGATGCTCCAAGGCTGGGTTTCCACACATCTCCCATGGGAGCCTCTCCCTACACCCATCTTCCAGTGTAAGTCAGTGTGGCATGAGTGCTATCTAAGGGCTCTGCAGGTGAAATTACTTTCCCTCCTCAAAGCTTTTTTGTAGCACACCTAGGAGAACTGGCCACTGACTCCCAGAGGGATCCCTGTGCCCAAAACACATGCCCTGAGGGCTGCTCCTCTGCTGTGGGAACCCCACTCCATCCTCACCATCAGCGCTTCCCCTCTCCAGAGGGATTTCTAGCCTCATGGCTTTTGCAGACAGTTTTACCACGCCTTTAGCAGAGAAGCAGGTGGCAGCCTTTCCAAGACTCTCTTGTGTGCCTAAAGCAGCAGCCAGCAGTGTGGGCAATGCTAAGGCAATGCTCCATCAGAAGCCAGAGGAAGGTGACCTCGAAGGACCCCCAAGGTCAGGACTGCACCAGCACTGGGGTGGTGGTACTGGTACCTCCCTCCTCTGACAGGAAGAGACACAGCTGACTAAGGGGGGAGGATGGGGAGCTCTGTAACCTGAATAAACTCCCTCCCGCTTCCTACTGCTGTGACAAGGATCAGGAGCAAAAACTACGGACAAAGTAAGATAAGGCTTAGGAAAAAAAAGAAAAAAAACACAAGGTACAGCAGAAAACCTTGGCCTGGCTGCCCTTGGTGCTGCCAAGAACAGACCCAAAGTCACCCAAGTGATATTCCCCTGCCTCATCGTGCTGGCAAGTACAGTGCTGTGTCGCTGCAATGGTCTCTCCTGGGAGAGAATGGCCAGCTTCCTTCACTGAGCTGAGATCATGACACAGAGTAGGAATTCTGAAAATTACTTTGAAATCTTCTATCTGAAGTACATGTTGGAGATAACAGAGTATAATTTATCAGATGTTTTTCCAGTTGAAAGTCCGAACACCTTATCTGGCAAAACAATTTTTTGTGTTGTTTTGTCAGCAAATGGGTCCATTTGCTCTGGACTCATCCCTGTTTCCCCACCAAGTATGCAGGCTCCAGCTCTGCAAGCATCCCTGGAGGTAAGTGTAGTTATGCATATGCATGCCAGAAACAGTGTGGCCATCAGCAAGTACCAACCTGCGTACCGGTGTAAGGTAGGGCTTGTCAGAGCGGGGGACAGAGCCCGCTGACCTAGGAGGTCCCTTCAGTGGTGTCCCAACCCTGCAGCAGGACCCACCCAAACAGATCCTTCCATCCTTCCCTTCCAGGAGCACTGCTCGGACAAAGCCTGTTGACAGAGGAATATTTCAAAAGCAGCTTCTTTCTTTAAGGAGCATAAAGGTAAAAACACGGGAGTCTTATTAGATAGCTATTTTTTGCTTTATTTTTTAAAGAACCTTGGCCTCATTTTGCTCCACGAGTCCATGGCTGACTGGGCACCGCTCAGCAGCAAGGACAGCTCTTCCACTGTGGGAAACCGCCCTGCCTTTACTGGAGCAGGAAGCCATCCTCCTCCTCCCTCTTGCCAGTCTAGATAGCATGGATAATTATATCTGTTTCCATGCTCTGCTTAGCCAAAGTGGTATTTCTTAAACAATTCCATAAACACAGACAAGAGCACTTCTCTTTCAATCTTGCACTTATTTTGCACCTCATATAAAAATCTGTTTCTTGATTTGAGAGTGAATAATCCTTAAAAAAATAATTATAATCTTGTAGTCAATGGGGAGAAAGTGGAAAGGGAAAATCATGAGTGGAGGGAGCTTTGTGGCTCATTGCTCTGCAACTTGTCATAATAGGTTATAGTAGTTAGGTTACATTACTACACAAGACCTATGATAAGTAGACCAGGGTAAAGCATACAAAGATTAATATAAAATTTATGCAACAACTTGTTCTAAATACTGCCGCTACAAAAAAAAAAAAAACAAGTTAACGGAAATAACAGGGGGAGGGAGAGCACAATCCTCGTTTTCTGTTATTCCGAGATCTTTCTAACCTGTTCAGTGGACAAAACATCTCACTTGACCAAAATCTTTCTGCTTTAAAATAAAAGATGAATTAGTACCCTAAGTAACTTCTGCCATGCCCCAGGGTGGAGTTAGGTGCATGCTAGAATGTTCCTATCTGTCTGTATCTGCACTGAACTGTTAAGCAGATGCTCACTGAGGAGAAAATAGACTGCAATAAACTGGCACTGACACAGATCTGAATTGCTGGAACTTCCATAGAGATAAAATTCATTTAAGAAATGTGGTTTCCATTTCCATTTTCTTTTAATAAAAGGCTATTGAAACGTTTAAAATATCTACTATTTCAAACAGCACACTAAACACATAAGTAAGAGAGGGAACAGAGACTTCATTTTATTGATGTAAAATCTTAATACATCACAATACTGGACCTCACGGAAGAACCAAATTAAAGTCCCTTTTCATAGCAAGGAACAGGTCCTGTCCTCATGTACACAGCTGACCAGCATTCAAGGTCTGGTCCATTTTAGAAGCCATAGTCAACGTATGAGACCCCCATGGACCCCAATAGGAGAACCACACATGGGAAAGAAGAGAGCATACAGTGCAACACACCTAAGTGGAGATCTCTATGCTATGCTGATAGTGAACTGCCCTTCCCTCCCTCAATCAATCCGCTCTTCGGTCTTACTCCCAGCACTCTACCCCAGCCACTCTGCAATGTGAGCCAATATATTCCAGTCACTTTAGCACTGCTCTTCCCAGAGTGGGGCAAAACCCTAAAGCTGTCTATTCTTCAACCCTGGTGCAAATCCCTCCAAGTTCTGCCCAGGCTGCTTCAATAGCATGTAATGAGCTTCTGTCCTGTGCAATGAGTAGTCATGACAAAGCCCTCAAATTACATACATAAGTTGGTTTCTCCTCTCATGATTCTGAGAAGAGCTCAAGCAATTACTCTGCCAAATTAACCTGTCTCCAAATCAAGCCTTTGGTCCTGCACTCCAGGAAGATTTAAGAGCATGAATTTGAAGTACCCTTAGCACTTAGATGAGATCAGAAGCAGGAGTGGAAAGCTATAATGGACGGCCATATGCCCCTGCATCTTCTCCAATAATCTCTGTAAGACAGGCTGACATCTCCAGGGCTGGTGGTTAGTTGTCACACCAGCCTTCTAGAGATATGTAAAACCTGGACAGATCCAGCACCCTAAATGCCTGCCATTATGTACCAAATAGAAAAATTGCCATGCTAGCCTAACTGGTGATCAGGTCTTCTTTAACAATGTGAATGAAGATCACCATGGATACTATAAGTCACTGCATATTTTCAACTCTAAAAGTAAAACAAGAAAAATCTGAAAAGAGTTTTAAACTTCATTTTTCCTGGCTATGATCCCCCCACATTCTGCCTTGCATATTTCTTCTGGAAGTATTCAGTATCACAGTGTCCTGAGTCCCATCTCTTCGTGCTCCCTTGTAGTCACTGTCACAGGGTGAGTGAGACGCCTTGCACCACCCTGTTGTAGGAGAAACATGGTTCAAGGTGGAATCTTATCCATATTGCTGCAGAAAGTTTTCAGGTCACTAGTATCAGAGGACAGCAATCCAGAATTAGCAAGAACATCAAAATTACCAGAAAAATAGTAGGAGGCTCATCGCTATACTGAGTTTTTGGTCTCCAGGAACAAGCTAAGCAGTCTCTTCCATGTAGCCACATTTTGATACACGAACATACTTGCACTGGCTTAAGGAAAGCCAAAGAAATACCAGTACTGGTTCAATAATGCCTAGAAAAGTACCTGTGATGAAGAAACTGCAGCATTTTAGGGAGATTCCTAAGACAAGACCCAAGCATCTCCCAAGACCTCTACTTTTCTTCAGGCTCTTAGAGAGCAGAAGGTGCAGGCTGCTCCACAAGGAAAACCAAGAGAGGATGGGGACTGCAGGACCATGCTGTCGCCAACACAGGCACAGCCCCTGAGCAAGGCCAGTACAACAATCATCCAACAACCACAAATCAAGTCCAAGGTCAGCCCAGGAAGCCCAACCAGATGCATTAAAGCTGAGAGCAGACCTGCTCACTACACAGCTCAGGCACAGAGCAAGGCTGAGGCTATGTAGCACTCCCAGGCCAAGGAGCATAGGGCGGGGGGGGTGGGGGGAGGTCCTGGGTGAGGCTGGTCAGGGCAATTACAGCCCACCAGGGCAGACAGGCTAGACAGTGGCTCGCTTTGGGCACTAGGCAATACTTAGTGTCTCCATTTCCCATGTATGGGCCGTGAGTCAGCTTCCATGGCTGCTGCTCCGAGTTTTTCACCTAGCAACAAGAGAGACGGAGGGATGGGGGGTGGTGTTAGGAGAGACACTGAAGCAAAATGAGATGAGAAAGACAGAAACTAAATTGTCAGGGAGAATAAGGGGTGGGTGTGGTGCCTGAAGCTACTTGAGTTTCCAAAGGACAAAGACCGGTTTGTGGATAGCAGAGTCCCTTCTGCACTTTAGCCTTCCTGGGAAACCATGACCAACTCTCGTGGGGTGAGGGACTCATCCAGCTCCCCCTTGAGCCACACTGTAGATCAGTGGACTTTGACCTGCGTGTCAGAAGCTCTGCACCGGCTCCGCCAAAAAAAAACTTTGCCATTTGCTGTGTGTGAGCTCGCCCCGAGCCTGCCTCTTACCAGGCAGCACAAAGTGCTCTGTCAAAGGGTGGCCAACGAGGCAGTCCTCGCCATGCCCACTGAGGTACAGCAAGTGACGCCACCATAGCTGATTTTCAGCTGGTTGAACTGAAGCCACTGGGGGGACAGGAAGGCGTGACACCAAATGCTCCCCAGGGGACAACCCCCATCAGGGGCCAGAGCCCTGCACCCTCTCCCAGGACACACCGTGCTGCAGCCATCGCTGCTGGTGGCAGGCTCAGGACCAGGGGGAACGGCCGGGCTGACCCACCACCTCTTTCCAGAGGAGAGGATGCTCTCAGAGGTCAGCACTAGGGAAGGCTGTGCCTCCTCAAGCTCTAAAAAAAGGACTTTGTTCCCGCTCAGCAATTTTTTTTCCCATCTGGGCTAAATCCACTCTTAGAAAGAGATAACTCTATCTCCAGGGAAACAGGCTCTCTGCGCTCGCAGGGACTCAGCCAGGTCCCTCTCTCCTTCTGCCGTGGGGTCACTCAGCAGCAAGGCTGAGGCACGCAGTCGCCGTGGGGTGTTGGATTCATGGGGCCACCCCAGGCCAGGAGCACTGCAAGCACAGAATGCTCTGGGGCAACAAGTGTTGGTCTCCACTCTGGAGCCAGGGCCACCACAGGACCTTCGTGAGCCTGCCCAGCCCTGGAGAGCTCACATGGGAGTGATTACAGAGATCGACTGTGCTCAGAAGTCTCTCATTACTGAGACTGACTCGTGCAGTCTGCTTTGAATCTTCTTCTTTTCTGCCCAAAATAGCTTCATGTTCTCAGCATCATTTTTCTTTGCAAACTCGCTCACTGCCCTCCCTCCCACCACACAGAGCCAGACATGTCCTGCTCACGGAAGTCCTACCCAGCTGCACTACAACACCGCCATCCCCCCCGACAATCCCCCTCTGTCCTCTCCCCAGCTGGGCACTGCAAGTCCATGGGATGCTTTGGGCAAGCTGGGGGGCCAAAACAGCGCAGGGGGAGAGGGGTGACATGACAACAGGCTGAGCTCATTGCAGAGCCCCACAGGCCCCTTTTCCAGCTTGCTTGGGCCAGTTATCACCTCCTCTCCCACCTGCCCGACCTTTGGGGAAGCGATTCGTATCATGGTGGAGGAAGGTTTCACCCGGCAGTTTCTGTATTTCCCATCTCTAGGCTTAATCCTCACATTTTAGCCTCAAGGAAATTCCCAGAGCAGCTACATTTTGGGGTGGTTCTTTATTCCCACAAGCTAAGCTCCATTTGAGAGAGCTGTTCTGCATTAGGGTCTGAGCTAGAAAGGAAACAAGCCTGCAAGGGTCTTCTGGGCTAGAGTCCCTCACCCATGGATGGCCACGAGACCTCTCTTATGGACACCATCACAGGTAACCCAGCCCTTTCCTGCTTTGGGGACCAACTCCCAAACCTGTGACTGCTGCTCCTGGGTGCCTTTTCCTTGCTCAGAGGCAGAGACATCCAATGCACCCCACATCACGTTGCAGGAGAGTTATACCCAGGTTTCCACGCAGCCCTGCCAGCAGGTCTGCCCTGCTGGGACCCCAGTCAAAGAAGAGGACACATTGGCAGCAGACGTGCACCTCTCGCTGCCTTCCTGCGCCCCAGACTTTCGGGCACGGCATGGTGCAGAAGCCCAGCCCTGACACAATGCCCGCACAGAGTTCGTTGCAGGATCCGTGCCTTATCTCGCCTCAGTATCTGAAAGCAGACTTTGGCTAAGTCCTACACGCTGCTATTTAAAGTAAGCCAATTTGTATTCATTCTGCTTCTACATTCACCAGTTGTTCTGAATTGTGTTTGAAGCTGAAGAGAAGAGGAAATGTACAACAAGAAAAAATTATACACTGGTAAATTTTGTTCTAATCCCTTCTCCTCCCATTATTGCTTCCCCTTTTTTGGGTTTCTTTTTTGTTTTCTGTGTTTTATGTATTATTAGCTTTAGCATAATTTTGACTGAGAAAATATGTAGCTGATAGGATGGACTAATTACACTACCTAGAAGAATTAATTACACCATCTGTGACTGACAGTGGAGCCTGACTCGTTGCTTCCTGGTAGATGGAGCTATAACACCAGCTGCCCCCAATCTTTCCCTGTAGAAGGCAAAAGAGGAATTACTGTAGGAAGCATCGTTTAAAAGCCATTACTTCTCTTTTTGAGCAATTTAACATCATCGGGTGACCTAGCCTGACTGGCCGAGTCAGGGACGAGGCTTGTCTGCCTTCCCTTGTGATCTAGAAAGGAAATATTTTTACACCTATCCTGGCCCTCTGCTGCTTGTGATCAGCTAGCTCAGTCAATCCTAGCAGCTAAAATTGGCCAGGGTCCATTTGCAAGGCAAGTGGCACAGTATGGCTCATGTCCCTCATGGCTCCTCTTCTACCCCTTCACACCTCCTGCGACCAGTCCCTGGACAAAGCCGTCCCTGAGCGGGAGCCAGGCTTTGTCTGCGAGTTGGCCCAAGCTAAACCTGTGCCAGGGGCTGCATTAATGGTGGGATGGTCAGGATGATCCCAGGACAGCCAGTGCCCTGGCCCTGCCCGGTCTACTCACAGATCAGCATTTGCCGTCGTTCCCCAAGTCCAGCAGAGGTGGGAGGGCAGGCTGCTCTCTCAGCACCCACCACAGATGGACGAGAAACCACAACACTGTGGGGGAAGCAGCGGGGTTGGAGGCAGTGAGGTTTTGCCTCGCTGGAAGGACTGCATCTCTTATGGTTCACCCACCAAGTCCCGTCAGCCTGCTCCTGGCATGTTGTCATCAACGGGTTCTGGCTGCAGCCCTGGAGGGATGGAGGCAGCTTTGGTCTTTGCAGCCAGCTGAAAATCTGTCCTGGTTCCTGTCCTGGCTTACAATGGACCTGCTGAAGATTGTCGTGGGTGAATGTGGGTGATGGAAGATCTGTTCAGATGCACAGGCTTGAATGTGTGTTTTCAGCTAAGGGAGGGGAGTGGTGCCCACATGGGTCAGGAAACTTTAAATAGTCATGCTTTAAGGTAGCTGTTCCTGCCCTTTTTGCCTCCAGCTCTGCTGCAGTTCTTTTCCTCCCACTCCTCTTTTACGCCCACTCAACTTACACAGGATAAGCTGTTGTAGTTATGATGTTAGAGCAAACCTCTTGACTGCATAAACATATCCCTAACTAAAATTCAGGATCCCAAGCATGCAGTTGTATGTATACCCCCTTGCTATTTTTCGTCAGGTGTACATTACAAGGATGAAAAAACTGGACTCCCCAGCCCTTGATCCCTAGTTTAGACCAGGGATCTGGTTTCTCTCAGTGCTGAACAACCCAATGCAGTGATCCCTAACCTGAGAATCCTGAATCCTTCTGTAGGTAACCAAGGAAGAGCTCAAGACCTCCACTGAGACCTGATGTTTGCCTGACTCAGTTTTTGCCCCAGGTTGTGAACAGCATCCAAACTATATTTTGGTTAAGTCTCTAGGAAACACACACTAGCTGGATGCGGACAGATCCTGGGGAATTCCCAGGCGCTCACAGGGTAGGCAAGCTTTATTTTGGACTGGATATTGCGAAAGGTCCAGGATGGTGACAAGGGACTGTCAATGCACAAAGATGCACCTGTAGGCAGGGTGCCGAGAGCAGCCCACGACTCTCTAAAGGGCTTTTTTTACATGATGAAATTCCTTGGTGGGGGCTGAGGTACCAAAGTGCTAGTCCTGCACCACCACAGCAAGGACTCGTGTCTGGCTCTTAGCAAATATTTGCATAGATACATCATCGCATAGATACATGGGAGAAACTTCCTGGAATTGTCCCCTTCTGGAAAGGCGAGGAGCTACGGAGAACAACAAAATTTGGTGGTTTTTCTGTCCTTCTCCCCAGGTAATCCTTGTGCCTCTCATTGTCATCAAAAGGAATTCTCCACCTCCAACTTGGGAAGTGTTTTTCCCTGCAGCCTATAGCCATTCCCAGCTCCAAGAACACACCACTGGTTTCTCTTGACCATTTTTTGCCACTCGCCAAATTCCGTATGTGCGGATGAAAGGTGGAAGAAGAGCGGGCTGGAGGAGAGTCAGAGAACAGAAAGGAGACGTGGCAGTGAAGGAAGAGGAACAAGAAGCCAGAGGGGGTCTAAGGAAAGTGTGTCTATATGAAAAAAAGGATATCTGATGAAGGGGAACAGAGTCGCTGGGGAACAATAGGAAAAATTTGGGGAACAACAACAGAGATGCAATGAGTAAGCAAAATGAGAGAGGAAAAGAGGAGCAGATGCACAGAGAAAAGACAGGGAGACGCCAGTCTGCTGTTTGCAATATTGGAGATAGTGATGGGGTGAAGGATTTGGATCTAGTACAGGATATTCATGCACACATTTTTCAAGAAGCTGTTCCTGCATTTTCAGCTGGGTATTTCTGCGACCTTGAAATGTCACTTTATTTCTTTATACCATAGCTTACTTACCTGTCACTTGGAGGTAGTGATAATATTTCCATCACAAGAGCATGCATATGCTTAAACAAAAAGCTTCAAGATCACAGGTGGAAGTGCAAAGTATTGTCACATTTAGTGGGATTTCACGTATACACACATATAGACATGCTCAGATGACCACATATACCGGTAACTACACATATGTAGATATAAATATATTACGAAGATACGTATCCCTTTTTTATTTATTTAGGCCAAGCTGACACTTCATGGTTGCTTAGTTACCAGAGAACAATAATGAGAATCTGTTTAGTATATACTGCATGAAGAAGGGAAGGAGAGGGCAGCTGTGTATCATGTCAGACACAACCACTTGTCGGGCTAATTAGTCCTTTTGGTGGGAAACATGGAGAAAGGCAAAAGAGATCAAAGCTGAAAGGAGTTCAGAACTCCTTTCAGACAGGGAGACAATGAGCTGGGGCTTGTGGTGTGTGTAGTTCTTGGTGTTCCCATGGCACACCCGTGAGCGTAAATCAAAGCTCAGGTCATCAGGAGACATGAAGCGTTCATTACTTTCATGACATATGCCAGCTCTCAAGTTAAACAGACATTAGGAACATCGTAAGTGGTTACAAAATCTGCCTCTCTTTATACCAGACCTCTACTCTCCTGCTCCCCATCCACACCAACACTGGCACCCTTGCTTCAAAACAAATGCCTTTGCTAACTGTAAGGAAGAAGGAGGTTTTGCTGGTCAGAGCAAAAAGCACGGCAGTAATCAAAAGCATCAGAAGCAACCCTCCCAACTGCATTCATTCTCTCTAAGATTTGCCTCCACTGCAGCTCCCAAGCATTTCAAAATTTGCTTAGCCTGATTTTGTAAACTCATGGAAGAGCCTTACGGTTCAGGATCTCACCTCACTGTTTCACTTCATGGTAAAGGTAGTCTGAGTAAATTTTGTTGATGGAAAACAGCTTTTCCAGATTGACATCTTATGTTGCCAGCTCTCACACAAGCCCAGAAAGCTTAATGAGGGAGCTTGAATTTGTCCCAGGACACCATGAGAGTGGTTTATGGTTCAACATTCCCTTGGGAATAGAGCTTCTGGAGTTCAACCTTCCCTGAAGGCACTTCTAACAGCAACAAGGAGGTTAAGATAAAATTAAAGATATAGTGTATTTGCTACAATTCATATATTAAAAATAGAATTACTAAGCTTAGAGACAGGCATACAGCAATTAAAAAAAAAACCAGATTTTTGCTATAGTTGAGCTGCCAGAAGTTCACTCTCTGCTTTATCCAGTTAAAAAGATGCGAGAACACAGTCCTTGTATTAAGGATCCAAATTTCAGGCAAGACCCTCATCCTGGGTATTGCTCAGACACATACTGGATATGTTACTTATCTTAAATATATAGTTCCCTCACAGGGTTCCACTGAGAGTTAAACCTTCTTCCCATTCTCCCCAATCTCCAAGAACTCCCTATGACTCATAACGTTAATATTTAATCAAGGTATGTTAACATTTCTTTCAAATTATTATTGACTGTCCTAACTTTAGAGGTGCTGCTGTTGTCCCTTGATCATATCTAGGAACAACTCCCGACAAGATAGCGAAAAAACCTCTCTGCTGATGAAGTTAAACACCAATGTTTAACTTGACCCCAAACAAGCTGTTTGCATGTTCTTAAAGAAATATTACTGTCAGAGCGTTTGTCTGGTACCAGACCCAAAGGACCCAGCCCAGTGCTCCGACTGCAACAGGAAACAGCAAAGGCTTAGGCAAAGACAGTGCAAACATACAGTGATCCTTCTCCCACTGCATTCTCCCAGCAGCCAGCTATCCGCAGCCGAGAGATTTCCTGAGCCAAAGATCACATCTGCATCAATGTGTTTAGTAGATCTTAATGGGGTTTTTTCCCCCATAAATGTGTCAAGTTGCCTTTAGAACTATTTATAATTTTGCCTTTCATACCATCCGCTGAATTCCACAGTTTAAGCATGCACCAGATGAAAAAAGTACCTCTTTTTGGTTTTGACTGATGAATTTACTGGGGATTCCTACTTTTCATATTAAGAGGAAACAGCCATTTCCTAAGACCCCTCTGTGATCCTCCTACACCTCTGTCACGTCCTACTCAGACATCTTTTTCCAAGCTGAAAAGTCCTAAAACTCTACCAAATAAAATGGAGGGTTCAAATCTTGCTGCCTTGTGAGCTGAAAGATTGAAAAGTGCACAGAAGTGTAGAAAAAGATATAGATGTAGTATGAAGTAGATATACATTATACAAACATATTAATGAAAATAGCATGTGCGGTCCATTACCAGCTCTTCATGAAGACTGGACAGTATAACAACCAACCAATCTTGGTGAGAACAGTGTGCTTGGGACAAACCATGCCCGCCCTGCTATTGAAGGATGTTGTTACATCAGAGCAGTAAAAGCAAACATTTGCTCATAATTCAAACTAGTTTCAGCCCAGCTAAACTGATCCCCGAATCAGCTGCGCTGCCACAGAGATCAGATGTCTGCTATATTTCTATCAAGCACATTACAAAGTCTGTTCCACGTGAAGCTGAAACCCATTCAGCAAAGTGGCTCTGACTGCCTGAAATCTGATCTAAGTTACAGCTCCAGCAAGTCTTAGATCAAGATTAATTGAGCAGGTTTTTAAACTACCTTGAATTTTGGAGGCATATTCTCCATGTCTGGAGTTCGTTTTTTTCTCCTCCACCCAGATAAGAACAAAATACTGCTTTTTAATCCCCTCTGCAGGACATAAGTCCTCTTACTGCCTCACCAACCTACCTTCTGGGCTGTGCCATAAATCATGCTGGGGGCACAGTGTACGACATATAGGAGCTAAAGAAACTACAAAAGAAAGACAAAGATCTGAAAATGTCCACTGGCAAATTACAACTCAACTTTATCCTGCAACCTATGCCCTCAAAGATTGTAGCACCTAGAGCTGGATGCTTGTGAGAGATATTGAAGTGACCCTTGACTATTACACTGCCTACCTACTTAGCAAGACTTATTTAATTCATGTTCATCATGCAATCTGAAATCATCCAATAATAACTATTCTAAAAAAGTCAACCACGTTTTCATATTTAATGTACATACTGTAGCTAAATAAAACCACTTTCGAGGGGTAAATAATTGCAGAGGAAGAGAAAAATTCAAGAGCGTAGGCTATGAAGATGCACTTTCAGCTGAAATGTTTTAAAAAGCGACTAGTTGAGGCAGAAAAGCAGGAAAGCTGTTCTTATATGGCTAAATCAACACTAGAGGAAAGTTTCACACTACCTGTGGTAGATAAGCAGAAGAAAGCAAGGCAATACACATGAAGGAAGGGGTGGGAAGCGGGTTATGGTCTAGGAGATACAATAGACAAGAGCAAGGAACCTGAATCAGAAAGTTGCCTCACCCTGGGTCTAGGGGCAAGTCCCTTAATCTCCTCTGTCTGACAGCTTTTCCATTTGTACCGGGGGGTGGCTTACAAATGCGGCATTGTGAGGATTAATAGTGCGAAGAGGTTTAGGAATATAAGTCCAGTACAGCCAGCCGCAAGGAGTGAAAAAACTAGGAGCTGGACTCCAGAAAAGTCATTACAAGGTCTTCATATTTTTTTCCTCTGGAAATCCCTCTGTGTTTGAACTGCCTTTGGAGCACCCTATTCCCAGTTCCCCATCGTGTAACATTCACAGAGTCACCAGCACTCCCAAAAGCAGATGGTGACTTTGGATCATCTCTGCAATGACTCTGTCTGGACACTCAACAATGCAGAAAATCCAGTTCCTCCCCACAAATGTCAGTGATTTCTGTCCCCATGCATCTCCCCATCTGCAAGACCAGGCCCACCTCTCCCACCGTTGTACTGGCTCATAGGAGTTATCCCCATTTCTCCCCCTTACTCTTTGGCACACCTTTCCTGAGATTCTTCTTTACTCTCCTACCCGTACTGCAACCTACTGTGTGGGTTGCAGTGAAACAAGGTGGAATAGAATAGAATAGAATAGAATAGGAAAAAAAAAAGAAAAAAAAGAAAAAAAAGAAAAAAGAAAAGAAAAGAAAAGAAAAGAAAAGAAAAGAAAAGAAAAGAAAAGAAAAGAAAAGAAAAGAAAAGAAAAGAAAAGAAAAGAAAAGAAAAGAGAATATTTTCAGTTGGAAGGGACCTACAATGATCATCTAGTCCAGCTGCCTGACCACTTCAAGGCTGACCAAAAGTTAAAGCATGTTATTAAGGGCATTGTCCAAATGCCTCTTGAACACTGACAGGCATGGGGATGGGATAAAACAACACAGCCACAGGAGCGTTCAAGCCTTCCTGCCTCTTTCTTGCCCAGGGGAGAAAAGAGTTTGGAATCTCACTTTTTTCTCTTTTCCAAGCCTGCTAGTACAATGCTAAAAGCGAGTGAGCAAAACGAAGTCAACCCATTTCCCTGAAGGTGACAAGGGAGGAGCACTGAACAGAACATCTGCTCCCTCCACTGTCTGCTGACAGGAGGTCCGCTGTCCTTTCTCCCAGGTTAAAACCACGGTTTTCTAGTCTTTTTCAGAATCTACAAAAAACAGTAGCCATCTGCTCAGTGAAACAAGGGTCACGGTTGAGAGCCACGACCTAGCCAGAGATGTAAGGCAGCACAGGCCCAGACCACAGAGAAATAGCATGAGGTGATGAGGGGACCTCTTCCAAACAGACCTGCCAGGTGGGCAGGCTAGGCACCGCCAGGAAAGGGTGTGAAGTAAGGACAGCATGCAAAAATCAGCTCCTGAATCACAGGGGAATTGCTCCATTGGAGAGCAGGGGAGAGCAAACCTGGATAAAGGTGTTGCAATGGACAAAGAGGATCCGAAGTAAAAATAAGGGCTTTTCTGGAGGTAGAATTGAGACAATTGCCATACACAGGTCACACTCTTACCCTTCCTGTAATGACACCACCTCAGGGTTTGTCCCCACAGAAATAGCCCGGCCTAGATTTGGCCAGCAGTGGGATGAGCAGCATGAGGAGACGAAGCAGGAGCTGTGTCGGTGGCTCTGCAGATAGCTCTGCCACCGGAGGCAGCTCTGGGTGAGCACCTCCCGAAAGACTAGCTGAAGATGCTGTCTGCCAGCTGGCCCCGAATTCTTCCCAAAGCTTTGGAGTTTGTCATGATTTCCTCCTTTTTTAGGGCTATGATGTCCTGCCTCATGCAAAATGAGGCTTTGCCTGCTTTAAGCACTAGTGAGGCAGCCGGCTCGGAGAGCTCTCGGCATGGGAGACTGCCGTTTCCCTCCAGCATTCGCAGGTAGCAGTAACACTGCTCACAGCAAAGGCAGCTACCACAGACTGTTGTTTCCAGTGGGGATGAAGCACATCTCCCCAGGTAGAAAGAAAGTTGCCAGGTACCCTGTGGGGAGCAGGCTGGGTCAGGAAAACATTTAGTTCAGGAAAAGAGACTAGAAAGCAAGGAGGGGTGGTTTGGTAAGCCAAAGCGGATTAGGACCATGTCTGATCTCAGGTGAGGGGGCCATCACCAAAGCAACATGATGTGCAGGGGACCAGAAGTGGTAAAAAGGAAGAATAAAGAGGAGGAGATCAAGTGGAAAAAGGAGGATGCTGCGGGGCAGAAAAACAGGCAGATGAGATGGGAGAATCAAGCTGGGTAAATGCTATTCTATCCCCCCTCCTTACTGAGCAAAAGCACTTTGGAAATAAGTCATTATTATTATGAACATAAAGAAATAATCCCAGTTTTGCTCTATCATCTGTCCATTTGGTTGAGAAATGTCAGATGCTTGGGGAGGGAAGGAGGAAAGGTTGACATCAAACAACATCCATTTGTAAAATTGTATCTGCCAGTTTCCCAGCAGCTGTGATCTCCAGTTAATATCAGGAGCGAATGTGAGAGGCTAGACAGAGGGGAGCTGGGGGTGGAGGAATTATGATTTTTAGTTCTCCCAAGCAATACTTGGCACTAGAGCCAGCACTTGATAACGAATTGACTCAGTCACTAACTCACACAGGCTCCCTCTCTAGTAATGGACTCCTCTCTCATTAGCAAATACAATTGACAGTAAAAATAAACACACTTGCACCCTCCCCCTCTTGTGCTGCTGACACAGCCCTGATTGACGGATCTCACAAGTACATCAATGAAAGGAGAGGACAGTTGCTGTTATCAGCCGGCTTGAACACAGGACAGAGCTAATAATAATATCTTATGTTTACACAGTGTCTTTCTGTCACGATCCAAAGCACTGTAGAGCACAGACAGCGGTCTAACAGGCTCTGAATGGTTTGCAGTAAGTAAATTTAAGCCCTTTCTAAACTTCTCTGTTCAGTTGCTCAAAGGAGACATATTTTAAGTTTATTCATTTTCTGTTAGCACTGACAGTGAACAATACCCAGAGTTAACAGCCTAGAAAAGATAACAACAGAAAGCACCCAGGTTTTGTTTTGTTTGCAAAGTGAACAAAGTCCCAAACCGTTCCTCTGGTTCTGAAGCATGACTGCAGTTACCTGTGCCTTGTCCCAGTGACGAAGTATTCTGGCAAGCCTCAGGAAAAAACTGCAAAGATGTTATGCCTGAGTTATCTGCTAAGGAGGGGGGAGGAGAGAGGGAAGAAAGCATATTTGCTGCCTTTAAACAAATAATTAATCAGATCTTATTGCACTGAAGTGTGAGCAGTTGAGATTAACACTTCAGTGAGGAATTGTCATTACACCAGATCATAATGAAGGAAAAATCTTCATCATTTCAGAAGTCTATTTAGGCATTAGAAATGTGCACATGCAGTAACACCAGAATATTATGCACAGAACGTGCCCAGCAGTCTGCAGCGGCAGATGCAGTTTTGTGCAGAAGCAAAGCCTCTACCTCCCATCAAAGATCATACATTACAAAAACTTCAGCAAAGAGCCATTATGCACATACTCCACAGTCTATGTCTGAAGACACTATTTTGAGCAAGAGCCGTATGTAAGTCTTCCAGCACACAGTGTTCTGCATGCATTATCCCACTTCACGTTACTCACTGCACATATCCTCCTGCCTGAACTGTCAGCTGCAATCTCACCGAAAAGGGCAACAGAGTTGAACCCATTCCCCTAGTGTTTAATATCGTGGAGTCCATCCGCTTTTCTGGGATTCAGTTTCTCTCCTGGCTAGGAGGATTTTTGGCAAGGCCCCACATTTTCCACAGCAGCAGAATTTCCTACGGAATACATTTTACGCCAGAGTATTTCTTCTTAAACTGCAGGACTGCATCCTTCAGGGAACAACATTGTACTTTAAGGTTGTAAAGAAACCTTAAAATACCAAACAGATGTAATCTGATGCCACAACTGTCTTCCTGAATCCATGGCCAGCATGGGAGCATCCTCCTCCATCCTCTTCCAGGGAGGTTTTATGCCTGAGCCAGCTTTGTGGCACTTCAGCACTTGTGAGAAAGGCATAAAACCTTCCCATTTCTTTACTGCCATCTAATCCTAATTAAAACAAAAATATTAGCTCTATTAGGTTCATCTTAATGGAGAAAACAGCTAAATGAGCCTGGAGTTCCTTAGCCCCAGTACAGACAGTGGCTGATTTACCAAACCCCAAGTTACCATCACTTCTCTCATTGCCTTCTCCGACAGCTGGTTCAACAGTGAACTGCAACCAGTGCAAAAACTCATTCCATGTTGAAAACGGAGATGCTATGCAAAACAGATTCAATGCAACCCCAATATTGCTAATGAAAAGGACACAATATTAACCAGAACGTTATCATTTTATATGTAAATATATTAATTTTTTTTAGAATTCCTCTGCAGATTGCATATGCTGTGGAAGGTAGGAAGTTCTCCAGCAGTATTAAGACCCAGTCAAAAACACAAGTTTTGTTTCTACCAGCTGGGTGGCAAGGCCATCTCAGACCTGGTTCCTGCAAAAAATCCAGCCTGGCCAGTTCTTCCCCAGTCACTTCTTCTCTCTTCTCCTTACCTGGCACACCCCATCTACTGGCATATGTTCTTCCCCAATACTTCTAGACAGGAGTTTGTGGACATCAGCTTGTGGACTTGAAGAAAAGGGCATCAAACTCAGATCACCTAAACTGGCAGTAGTGAGTAGTGTTAGGGGCTGGAGGCTGCCAAAATCTCAGTCCCTTGGAGGCTGGAGATAGGATTTTCTGCATGGACGAAGGTCCTGGAAGAAGTAGAGAAAAAGTTTCTTTAGGAAGGAGGGAGAAGAGGAAGGAGACACGAGCTGATCCCCACCTTTCCATTCGAACCATCAAGAACACATCTATTCCTCCTGAATACTCTGAGGCTGAGATGGAAAGCCGTCATTTTTCCTTCCCAGTCTAACTGTGGTACCATGTTTTGCACAAAAACCCATCTGTTGTTGACGTTCAGTGTGCTCGACAGTTCTCTGTTCCCCTCCACCACAAGCTGTTGCTGTAGGGTTCAGTTCTTCTCATCCCAAATCTCATTTACTTTCTGCAGCCAACAAGCTGCAGCTCTCAATGTCTCCTAAAGAGAACAGAAGACATGCAGCTTCTGATCTTGCTGATGGAAGTATTTGCTTTGTAACCTTTATCTCTTTCTGCTAGCATACAGGAATTCCTCTGTGTACAAAGACCCCTTTATTTTTGTACCCACCTGCTCCAGATTTTTGCTCCTCCGACCTGCTGCATTGCATTCAGCACATCCTGCCTCCTGGGCCAGACCCTTCTGATAACATCAGGTGAACAGAATAGGAGCAGCTCTATAATAGCAAATTACATTTGTTTTAAATCTGTATTTGTCATGCCAGTGTGCAACAGAGAAGATTTAATTAGCCAGTGAAGCTTGCCTTTGGTATGTTTTCATGAATACAGTAAGAGTTGTGATGCATGACTTCAGGCTACGACAACAAACAAAGAAAACACACCATGAAATTAAGAAACATAATAATATACAAGAGAAGACACTTGGCTGCTGTTATACATTTCACTGAGAAATGGGCCACCATCAAACCTGGATCAAGCTGCCTAAATCTAGGGACATTTTTTAATTCAGATCCAAATTTTGCACTACAGTCTCAGTTAAATGCTAGAAAGAAGTTAATCGCACATGAGATGACTGCACAGGACCCTGTGCAGAAATGAGGAGAGAGAGAAGAAAGCATGGGTGACAAAATGAACGGCCCTGATGTGACACATTAACAAAACCCCAAGGTTGTTTTGCATTGTTTTGATGGCAAGGGCTGCAAAAAGACTGCTGTGCCAACCAGGACACCACCAGACCTCAGCATGACCCTGTCTGTATTTCTGCCATGCTCCCTGTTATGGGTCTGTACAACTCTGAAGTGGACCCACCTAGCTACACAAGTGCACACACAGCTCTTCAGAGCAGAGGTATGTTCTGCTGGTGTCAGTGATGGAGTGCAGATGAGTAATATTAAGAGTCAGCATCAAGAGTCAAAGCTGGACTTTCCATTGACCTCTTCTCAGCAGCTGCAAAATGGCATCCTTGGAGTAGAATCATAGAATCATAGAATCATTAAGGTTGGAAAAGACCTCTAAGATCATCAAGTCCAACCGTCAACCCAACACCACCATGCCCACTAAACCATGTCCCTAAGCGCCTCATCTACACATCTTTTAAATACTTACAGGGATGGTGAGTCAACCACTTCCCTGGGCAGCCTGTTCCAAGGCCTGACCACTCTTTCAGTAAAGAAATTTTTCCTAATGTCCAACCTAAACCTCCCTTGGCGCAACTTGAGGCCACTTCCTCTCGTCCTATCGCTTGTTACTTGGGAGAAGAGACCAACCCCCACCTCACTACAACCTCCTTTCAGGTAGTTGTAGAGCGCGATGAGGTCTCCCCTCAGCCTCCTCTTCTCCAGGCTAAACAGTCCCAGTTCCCTCAGCCGCTCCTCATAAGACTTGTGCTCCAGACCCTTCACCAGCTTCGTTGCCCTTCTCAAGTAGGGCAGAGTAGCCAGACCACGTCTCAGTGAAGGAGGTCTTCAGGTCTGCCCAAAGGTATACACCTTTGATCCAGTCTTAACTCTATCACATGTCTTGCCTGACCTTCTCTGACGAGCAGAAGTTAAATGATCCATTTGACTTTGCAGGTATGTTAAAAGGAATCATTATTTAACATTTACACT
>NW_009193057.1:33771-69934 GCF_000690835.1 Fulmarus glacialis
CCTACACGCACTGCTGTGTAATGCCATTTATTATCTTGCAGTTCTCCATTCATGTTAAGAGGAGAAATCAAACACAAAAACCCAGTTTCAGACCACAAGAGGAAAACTATCCAGTCCCAATTTCTAGCAACTGCTTTCAATTTTATCTACCATGATTTCTAGCTGATAGATTTTCTCTCCCAGGTTTCAGAAATGCTGGTAACCTGCAACCTGAAGGAGAAGCACTACATCAGCAAGCTTTACCAGGAATGATTCTGCTGGCAAATTCCTTCCAGCTTTACTGTTCTGGCATATCTGTCTTTTCCACTACTATTTCCACATACCACAGAGTGAGAAAGAAAATAGCACCTGCAAGCAGACACCTGGGGTTTGCATTCAGGTGTGAGCAGCTGAGGCTTCTTCATATGACCCAGGTTACGAGGAAGCCACGCTTGGAGCACACAGATGAGGAGTAGTGTGGGAAGGTCTTACCAAAACTGGCTCTGTCACTCCAGGGCTGAAGAGAAGATTTCATTCTCCGAGAGCTGCCAATCTAGTACTTTTTTTCTAGTGGTAATATTTTCTAAGTTTAAAAATAAACTTAGTGAAGTATGTGCTACCTAACAATGTATGTCTCTTCAGTCTCAGAGAAAAAAAAAAAAAAGAAAAACCAGACTGAATATCAAGCACTGCAAACCAGTATCAGGTATGACCAAATTATAGTTTAATATGTTTCAGGTATCCCATTTAGAGCTTCAGATCTTTCAGGGAAATAGGTTTTCCCCACTGAGAAATATATATGCAGTGAAATTAAAGCAACTTTAGCCCCATGTGAACCAAAAGTAGGTTGGATATCTATTTTAAATAATCACCCAAATGTTAATTTTTCATGATGGAAGAAAGACCTGAGAGGAGAGGAACACTCCCCACTTCTAACCCTCCAAACTACTGTCTTGGCTACTCAAGTCTGGGGTGTAATTCGGCACATGGTTAAATACGTAAACCCTGCTTTCGTTGCTATTTGCCATCTTTAGAGCCAGGGCAGGGCACCAGTGGCCTGGAGAGCCCTTTCTGAATATTCGGAGCACCGTCCAAGTGCCATCTAGCATGAGAGGAGAGCAAGATGCCAGGGTGAGGGGGAGACTCTCAGCGTATGTCCAAGCATTGATGCCCAAATCCTTCTTCCATCTGACGTCCATCCTCCCTCTCCCCTTCCTCGCTTGGGAGGCAGATCCCACGGGAGCGCTGGCAGCCCGGGTGGCCATGGGGCAGGGAGCTGGGCCCCGGCTGCGTGTGGGCTCCTCTGTCTCCCCCCACACTGCCCCTCCACGCACAAGAGGGAAAAAAAAGAATCCGCAGGCAAAGGAGGAAGGCAAGTGCTGCTAAGTGGCTCATTGGTTTCTATGGCAACTGGCTCCGCTCTACTCCAGCTGCTTACCCCACAGTCCCTCTGTCACCCTATTTTTAGCTGAAAAATCAAAGAAAGAGGAAAAGTGGTGGGGGTTTGGGGAGGAGAGAGTTGGGAGGCCTTCTTGGTTTTTACGGAGAGGAGGTTAATGTGGATGCAGCTTTGTCTTGCTTTCAATCACAAGTTAAATCCTCGCTGCAGAGGCTTCTTGTGGGATTCCTCGGACTTCATGCACAGTCAGGTCCCATATTTGCCAAGACCATGAAGCAGCGTGCGAGCAAGGCAGCCCAGCCATCCCCCTGCGCAGCTGGGCTGCGAATTTGACCTTGACATCAAAAGTGGAAAGAGCAAGAAGGCTTTTCCATACTTGGGGAAAAAAACCTTTCCCCTCCCACAACCCAACACAATGAAGTGATGGATGTCAGCCCACCTACGTTTTTTTAACTCTTTGGTCTGAAAAGTTATTTCCTTTTTTTAAAAAAAAGTTGAGTCTGTCCATGATCTCTCTGTCCTGCACAGTGCAAGAAAATCCTCACAATGGATGCAACATGTTTTGCTCAAATATCTCATCAATGGAAGGCCCAGAACCAAATTTACCTGGGCTGTACCGAGGCTATACTTTAGTTAATGGATTTTGGTACTAGGGACTTCGGTTGTTGAGCTGCAATATATCTGCTGGTAAATCTAGAGCAAAGATATTGTAGCCTGCAGTTTTAGGATGCATAGGCGTATGTGTTCACAAAAGCATAGGTCCCTTAGTCTCTTCTGACTGACTACCTGCCTTTCTGAAATTGATGTACCCAAACACTATGAGATACAGCTATTTCGACAGATATTTCTAGCTTCATTCCCCTCCCTTTCCCCAGAAATTTTAGAAATTTTATAACAAAATGTTGCAATTATCCTCAAAATAATCATCTTTCTTTAAACTCCAAACCAAGGCAGATTGATGTCATAAACATCTATATTCACTTTTTTCATTTCAACTGCCGTGACATTTGATGCTTGCCTCCAAACTGTTCCTGCTAACAGGGTTGTGGAAGTCTACCTTTGTACCACTCATTTTCATTTACTGCCATGAGAAGGGATATTGATCTGTGTATCTCTGGTCACACAGCAAGGCTTCCCATTTTGGAGCTGTGATATTGTTGGACTAAGAGGACAAGGGAAAGATCAATGATTTCTAACAATGATCACTTTTAAGAGGAAGTGCATTGGTAAAATGACTTACTAGTCCAAGTATCACATTTGCAGTCTCTGCGACCAGTTCTATATCCTGGCAGGCATTAACACCCTTGCTGTAGATAAAAGCAGTATATTGGGAGGGAATTATCCACTTTAAAAATGTTATTGGCTATGGCATGTGATGGTATAGACTGTACAGGGCTTAAGAGAAACCACACAAATGGAGCAGGATGCAGCTGACGGAGTCTAGCAGTGCCCACACCAAACAGTGTAAGAAGTGTCAGGGCACCGGCAGGGCTGGGGACTCCCCAGGGGCATCCCACTGCTTCAGCCAGGGAGCAGGGCAGCTGGGGGGCACTGGGAGCAGCCCCAGCTCTGGGCATCGGGTACCATCCTGGTGCAGCGGGGCCCGTGGCCGGTCAGGGCAGGGTTGTAGGGAGCTGGAGAGCAGCCCTGCTCAGCGTTGCTGGGGCAGGGACTAATGGCCCTGGGGGGCTGAAATGGGGTCCTGGGACTTGGGCAGGGTGGAAGGAGCGCCAGGAGATGCTGGACAGGGACAGTCAGGGCTGGTGGTACCCTTGGAGCCCTGAAAAGAAGTTGTAGAAGGAAGCTCAATAAGCATTTTAATTCCTAGGAATTTGGAAACTGGCTCACTCTGTAGAGCCACCGGGATTTTTTACTTTAGTTTGTGGCCTCCAGAACATCCAGTGGCAACATGCCTCGTGGTTTAATTACCACTGTGTGAAGTACTCGAGTACTGTATTTGCCAATTTTTCCCTGAATGGCCCTTTGTTAGTTTCTGGAGAGACACAAAGAAAAGGTGTTCCGGAGAGACCTCTTCTGATACATGTTACTTTAGACACTTTGATCAAGTCCCTTCTGACTAAATTTCATTTCTTGAAGCCACTACCAAGCCCATCCTTCCAGGGAACCTTGTAAAACCCATTATCAAAATCTGCCCTGGCAGGAGACAACGCACTCACCTTCTAACCCTCCTGCATCCTGCATGTCTGCACTGTCAGGGTGAAAACCCACAGAAGAAAGCAGAGCGAGGACTTAGAACTACAAATCTTTGTCTCACAGCCCTGGAAGACGAGAGATCCCTCAGAAAAGGACAAGGACGGTAGGAGTGGTACAGAATACCAAGCACACAGTCAGGTCTGCTCTGCAAGGAAACTTGCTGCAGGAGGCCTCTGGCCAGCCCAGAAAAGATGCAGGGGAGAAAAGATCCTTTGCAGTGAGGGGCACCAAAGGCAGAAGCAGAGGTGACCTGAAGGGAAGCAGCAAGGCACGCCTACAAGGCAAAAAGGAAGAGAGACAGAGAGAAAATACATGCCAGTAAGCACACGTGCACAGCCAGGATGGACGGCAGCCTGTGCTGGGTGGTGATGTATAACCTCGTGCCCTGAGCAGTAAATGAAAGGGTGAGTGACTCCTTTTAAAAGGGGCAGTCAGGATAGAAGAGAAAATAATCAAATGTGCATCTTCACTTGCCTCTGCAAGTTAGGTAGAGAGGTGGAAGCTCTGTGACTACCAGACAAGTGACTTTACTGAGGAACTGTGTCCCATTTGCAAAATTGGACGCTATGGTCCTGACCTTCCTTGTAGAGCATTTTCATATCTACAGATGGAAATCACCAGCCCTGGGTGGTAATTCTGATCGTTATTTATTCTGCTTTCTGACAAGAGGAGTGTACGAGCACTTCCAGATGAAGTGTGTGTGCACATTTAATATTAATTTATGGCAAGTAGTCATGTGCAGCCTTGACATTTGCTTCCCATGTATACTAGCAACAGGAAACTTGAGCCTTTGAATGTTTATGAGAAATGAGCACACATGCAAACAATGCTGACAGAAGATGATCTTTAAAACCTGCCTATTTTCACTTCTTTTGCATTTCTTATTTGTCCTTATTCAGCACATTTTAACCTGCAAACGTTATCCTCGAAAGGTCATAGGAAACTCAGATTGTCAAATAAAGCTGAGGCACTGCAAAGACGGTACTTAGTAACACATACAGACTGAGACTGATAGAGGTACATGGAGAGAAATCTTAAAGAGGTCTGACCATAGTGTAAGGTCTGATAAAAGAATCCTCCACTCATCACTGGGGACCCTCAGCTCTACCTCCACCATAAACTAGAAGACAAAGTTAAAAAGAGAAAGCCATAACAATTACCAAATGTGAACCAGCCCCACAGAACAGCCTCATAGTACCTCCAGAGAGCCCATGGCAGCAAGGTGATACAAAACTCTTCAGTCTGGGTGACACTCAGGACTGACTCCTTCACTAAAGTACAAGGGCTGTCAACAAACACGTGAGGAACAGCCACAAGGCATCGAAGTCTATTTGTTCTGCAGAGCTCTTGGATAAATCCCTCCTGGTAGTGGTCCTCAGGATGACTGAGCTACACAGCTGGTGGGTATCAGTGACCATTCCAACACCTGCTCTCTCTCTAATGATCTCAAATCCCTCAGCCTCAGAGGGAAGCAAGATAAATCTAAAACACAGACAGAGAGAAGGAGACTCTCTCCTGGAGAGAGAAATAAGCTCTTTGGAGTGTCCCATCCAGCAGTTCTTGGTCATGGGAGATACTCAAGGGAAGAAAGGAGAAAGTCAGATCAAGACCTTTTGCTCCTTCTTTGTAAGGACTGGTAACCTATTTTGTATTAGAGAGATGTTCCTTTGTCAAGGGTAACTCCATGGCCATCAGATCTCTTTTAGCAATATGTCATGCATGGACGTTTATCACCTGCTGTGTTAGACCTTGTCCGAGCTTGGTCCCCTTAATATCAAGCAAGAGTGACTTGTAGTGTCTAGTCCGGGTGTTATGCCATTTGTGTGCTCTGGGCTCTGGGCACAGAAACATAGAGGAACTGAATCTCAAGACTGTTTGTTTCCTCATCAGTAGTTTTAATGAAGCAGAATAATTCCATTACAGAGGGGACAGGCAGTCTGTCTTGTCCTTCTGAGGTCTGTTTGCTTGTTCATAATTTGCAGTGATGATCTTGAAAAAGCTGGTATAGTTTACAACGAGGCACTCTTCGGAAAGGAGATACATCACTGAGAATTACTTGCTTAAGCAGGCCACTCTCCCTATCACCCAGTGCAAAAGGCCTGTAAGCTAATTTCCACTCTACCTGGTGTGCTAAGTCCATGTCAGTCTGATGTTTGCAGTAAAGGAGTTCATTCAGTTTATTCGCGTCCTTAAAATTCCAGCTACATCTTGGTATCCAGTGACCCTGGTTGCCTTGCCTGCAAAGAGATGGCAGGGCCATTTCAGGATCTTGTGCCAGCAAAATAAGCAATGTTAGAACGAAACAGGGAGGAGGATGCTGTGTTATACAAGATATCCAGGAAAGAAATTATGCAGGACACTAGCAACATCCTGCAAGACAAGCAGACTTCTAGGTATTGTTTCAGATACTGGCAGTGTCTGAAACATCACAGGATGATGACGCTGTGACTGCTTTTGTGCTTCAGCATCTCCACCAGGAGACAATTCACAAGGTGCTTATGCTGAAAAGCAGGAAACAGCTGGCTGGAAGTTAGGATTTCACAGCAGCAATGGTCCATAGGAGTGATCCAACCATGAGGCACAAGCGTGCACTGGAAGAGTTTGAAACATGTGTCTTACGAGCAACTGTGGCTCACGCCTCAAAATAGCCTTTCAATTGGATCAATGAAGATTCAGTTCAGAGAAGTGATGGGGTAAACATACATCCTGCTGAGTTTGTCAGACATTAGACTTGTTTGAGGATATTGCTGCTCCCTGATCTGTCTCTCCTGCCCCATCCTGCACAGGCACATCTTTTTCTCCCTAAGGCCTATGTTGATGGATCCTCAAGGACTTTTCTCTCTGGTGTACTACTTCGAGACACCTTTGCAGCAAATTGCATGGCACCATTCAGCAAGAGGCAAAGGTCAAACAACCAGCTTGGGAGTGGGCTAGTAACATCATACTGCATGATTCCTAAAAAGGGCTCTAATAATGGGGGTAATGTAAGGGACTACCATAACAGCAAGCTGACAATTTAGTGTTGCTATGCAACTTGAGTTGTGAACAGACTTTTGCAGTTGCTTCTTGTTTGTCCATTGAATGCTCAGTGTCTGGCAACCTTCCCCCATCATCACTTTACCTAAAGCAGCAAGAACTCATGTGCAGGTTTTGTGCCAAGGTGCCCTCTTCCAGCCACTAGTCTGAGCAAACTGAGATGCAGACATCTACAACGCTTTTTCCAATCTGAATGAGATTCCTGTTGTGCCACACATACACATAAACAGCTACATACATTCACACACATTTCTCCTTTCCTCTGATTTGTTGCACATCTTCCCCTTTTTCCTCCTTTCCTACCCTAAGGTCATCATGTTGTCGAAGAAGAGCACTGTCTTTGAAAGCTTTTCCCTTGCCATGTCCCAGCTCTTGTCATGCCAGTTCACACTCTTTTCTAACTTTGTACATGAGGTTCCTTCAGACCTTTTTATCTTTCTCCCAACTGTTTTCTCAGACTCATACAAAGTGGGGATAGGCTATTGCTCCATCTTGTTTTATTCACCTGTCCTGATACTGCCTTCCCCTGTCTTGAAACTTTGGCCGGTTTTAAAATCCTCAAGCAATGATGCCTGCAGCCCTTTCCATGGGATTCTGACAGTCTGACAAAACTCAGTGGTTAGGGAAGCTGACCTGCTCATCACCCTGGCTGAAACCTGACTACTCCTAGTCACATCTTTTTGTGCCACTCTCAAAAGGTCTCCCTTGCATGCTGGTATCACCTGAACATCAAGGTGATGGCTATTCTGCATCACTATTAATCACTACTCATTCCTTATAATCCTTTGACATCACTTCCCAGACAACCCTTGCAGTCCTCACTCAATCTGTTGCTTTTCTCTGAATTCCTTTGCTTTCCACAATCTGTTTTGTGGTGTTGCTTGTGTGATGTTTAATAGCCGCAGCTCGGAGTTGGCTGCGTTTCAGTGGTAGGAGGGGGAACACAGTGAACTGTGAACTGAAACTCCATATAATGTTGCTAGAGATGCGAACAAGTAAAGGAGGGCTTGCTATGCACGCTATCTCCAGAAAAACATCTTTGCAAATGTCTATCTGTGCAGGCATTGTGGAGATAGGGATTACGTTATGCAGAGGGGAAGAGGAGCTGACTGACAGTAGAGATTTGCAGTCCATATTGATGTTTCACAATTGTGCATCTGTCTGCAGAACAGCCATGGAGCTCTCGAAGTCATTGCACTAAAAAAAAATAAGGAAAGATAAATCGATAACTTCACTTACCCTTTTACCACAGCTCAGAGGGTGGAGGAGGAGAGTGTCATAACAGCTCACACTCCTGAGAAAATTTTAATCGAAACAGTCTCCAACCAGAAAATACTATTTTGATAAAATCAACATTTTTCACAAAATCATAAGTACAAATGAAAAATCTCTATGGAAAAGGAGGCTCAAACAACATTTTCCGTATTGGAAAGTTTGCCTTAGGGAAAAAAATGCCAGATTTTCTTTCAAATTAAAATACTAATTTTGAAAGCCACCTTATATTTTCTTATCATATTCTACTGCTTGTATTGTTTTTACATTCTTCAGTTAATAATGGGAGACACTGATGTGTTCAATATCCTGCCATTAGCCTGGAATCAGTTTCTAGGATGTTAAAAACAATTCGTCCCTAACTAGTACTCAGCACGTTTCTTCTTCAGAGTGTAAAAATTTGAATTGTTTCATTCAGCACAGGCTAATAAAGCTGATACTGCTTTTGATAGAAAACTCATTACTTGGTAGAAAAATCACTTGTTTTGAAAAAAAAAAATCACCTGTACTAAATTATATAACAGAATATTTAATTATGATATTCATGGTATGCTATGTTACTGGTAGGACTGCATAACATGCCCTCATATGAGACTTGATTTGGCATAACCTAACTCTGCATTACAACTGACATGTGAAACGGTACCAAAATTTAACTAATTTTCAAAACAAAACATCAGTTATTCTTCTAAAAGTATGTAATGGAAATGTTCATAATTTTTAGTTCTTAGGAATACACTGAAAACAGTATTTTTATCACTAAGAGTAACAAGAAGCTTTGAAATCATAAACTTTGAAATTTCTCTTAAGATGAACATTTCAAGTTCTCACTTAACCTGTGATTCATTCTTTGTACTAACTCTAAATCTCCCTATTTGGAATAGTTTTAAGATTGGAGGCCTTGTCAAAAGCAAT
The DNA here is from genome assembly GCF_000690835.1 of Fulmarus glacialis. Lineage (NCBI taxonomy): Eukaryota > Metazoa > Chordata > Aves > Procellariiformes > Procellariidae > Fulmarus > Fulmarus glacialis. The sequence goes on from NW_009193057.1 coordinate 42,587, forward strand.
CATCATAAATACAGCATGCACTTCATCTTAGCTGGTTCTACCAGCATTTGTTGCTAGATAAATCAGCTCATCAGTACTCACTTTCATCTCAATTTTAATACTTTTTATATGCATTCACGGGAATCTCAAAATTACCCCCATCAGGATATATAAATGAGGATAAAATAAATCAGGATAAATTAAATTAATCTTGCAACCCAGCCACACCCAAGAACTAGGAAGGCTTCAACACTCCCCCCGCAGCCCTGCTCACAAAATCCTGTTGCAGGCAGGACCTGGCATGGGACAGACACTTCTCCTCCATTCCTCCGCTCATCCCATTCCGCACCTGGAGAGCTTGGACTTTCCTTTCTAGCATGTGAGAGCAGCAAGAAAGGAAAAAGATCTCCCTTCTGAAAGCGCAAGTCCTCTGCTTTTTCTGCCTTCAGCAGCTGCGGTGAAACTGCAGCCCAAGGCCTCCACCTAGTGTCTGCTGGCAGGCTCGGCACACCACCCCGGCTGAAAATGGGATGCCAGTGGGTGCCCTGAAGCTCACAGATAAAGAGCAAGTTTATTTTCAAGACGGGAATATTTTCCTCACAATACAAAAACGAGTCTCGGCTCGTTATGAACCACCCAAGCCTCCTATGCCGTCACCTAGAACTCAAACACTAGATTCTGGTTTACGCGTGGAGAGTAAGATTATCTTTTTTCTTTTCCCCCATCATACAGACCGTGCTAAAATCCAAGGCTTTAGGAGGATGCAACACAAAAGAGGAGAAGAGAAACTTGTTGGATTAGGTAGGACTGCTCTCCCACGGCCAAGGATATCTTCTTAACTTTTCTCCGTGGTGCTGCCTTCATTCCACAGTCAGCCCCCAAGAAAACTGAAGGACTTTCTAACACTTCAATCTCTACTAATTGAGGGACACTTAAAAATTAGTCCTGGCCTCTAGAACAGATACATAATATACAGGCACTTTCTTTCCACCTGTGTTTGACTCCCTTCTCCACCTTCATTTCACAGACGTGGTGGGACTTTAGGCAGAAAAAAGAATCAAGGACCCTATCACCAATTGTTTCTGCCTATCCCTTTCTCCATCCCAAGAAAAGACAGTGTGTTTGCTCTTGGGTTTTTATTTCCTCAAGGGCAGCTAAAGCAGTGCGATCTTGGCAGCTGTCAAAGCAGCACCCTTTCTGTTCACTGTCACCCTCATATACTGGCCTGATATGAAACTGTCCTCTACCTTCTCTGGTAAGTCCAGATTTTAAAAATCTCTAGTGCAGGTGTTTCCAGACCTTTCGCAAAAGGCCATTCCTTCCCAGTTTTAAAACGCCTCTCCTGATCTCTTTGCTTCAGCTACCTTGGAGCAAGACTCCGTGCACTCCCCTGTGCTTTGGTTTATGGAGGCTACAGGCCATGTTCTCCCTCCAACACCTGTTATTAGTCATCTGGGTGAGTGGGTGCATACATGTAGATCCATACCTACACCCATTCACAAGAAAACTCTGTTAAGAGGAGCTCAGAGATTACAATGTGGCCCCACAGCTTTTTCGAATATGGAGTCACACTTGGAAACTGGAGTCACTGAAAGCCATAAAAAACTCTACAAGTCATGAAACCTAATCCAGCTGCCTCAGCTTCTCACTACGCCACTTCTCTCGCCTACAAAAGCCCATCTTCCTTCAGCTTCCCAGCTGCCTAATCTTTTGATATGTATGTGAAATTCAGGATATGTTCTAAGGGGTTTAAAGCCCATTCTAGCTGAATCTGTCTGTGTGCAATGTAAAGGTAAAAGGGAAAGGAGAAGCCACCGATGGAAGAAATGGTTGGAGCAGATGCACAAACATCGTCCCTTGGGGATGATGAAGGCATTGTGCGATACAGACACTTCAGCATCCTGCTAGCATAAGACCACCAGACTCCTCTGTGGGAGCTCCACCACCGTACTGGTAGAGGCTATAGGGTAAAGACAGAGAGTATATTTTATTGATGTCACTAGCCAGCATTACTTAGAACAAGGCTAAGCACAATTGCAAAAAAGAACTGCCTCCAAGCTATTCTATTTATATTCCTACCAGAGCTACCATTGGTACAGTCATCCTGCTGCTGAAATCCTGACCCTGTCGTTGCCAGTGTAGCCACAGACCTGAGAAGATCATTTTGGATCATTTCAGAATTTGGCATGTCTTAATACCAGCAAAAGCAGCATTGGCAGGGGGTGGAGTGTGCTATTTGCACAGGACCTGCGTCAGGATTGGCATTCAGTGAATAGCAAGACATATGAAGGCATTTTATCCCAATATAGAGAATAACGCATCTTCCTCTGCGTTGCTGGTGGTAACTTTGGCAGTCCAAGGAACAATGGTAATTGCTTGTTACTGTGGAAACAAGACCTCCAGAAATAACACTAATGAGCCAGCAGGGTCGTGGGAGAAACACAAGCATACTGTCTCCTGCAAACACACATGATTTGGCTGCACACAAGAGATGGGGCTCTGGGGAGAGGATCAATTTATTTGAACGCAACAGGCACCCAGCACAACCTCTGCTCATTCCCCATGCCAGTCTGAGCCTGTAAACAATTTAAGACACTTGAAAAAAGTTCAGGTAACTTTGGAAATCATTGCTTTTCACCCCCCTGCCTGCCTTAAATTTTGAGGGAGTTGACTGGGAGATGCTCCCTTTGGAGGGAGCCATTTTGTGGTTTATGTAATACACCTGACGGATAGGTGTCTCCAAAAATCTCTGGGGGCAAAACCACAAATTTCCCTACCCAGTTCTGCAGATGCAAGGGATATTGGTAATCTAGGAGATGTGTCTATAAGCATCTGAATGGCAAGGTCCTTTTCCTAATAATAGTCTGTTGGTGATCCACCACTCCACTGAAAACAAGGTGAAAGGAGGGAAGCGTACAGCAGAAGAGGGGAAAGGGGGTAGGAGACACCAGAGAGCTTACTGCAGCCTCAACACACCATGTGTTTTTCCCCTTTCATGCTGCATTGCCCTTGACAAAGAGAGGAGAAGATGGTGTAAGGGAAGCGAGATGGTGGATGGCAACCTGTGAATGCAGCTATTTCGTCCTCCACGTTCCTCTGCCTTGTGAAGTCCCCAAAATGCTGCTTTCTGCCCCCAGGCCCTACTGGCACAGCAGTGTGGTGGGTGGCTGCATATTTATAGTCAGCTCAGCCTCATGTGGTGAGCTGAGGTGCCAAGAAGTGGACCTAGTGCTCAGACTGCCCTGAAGGAGACTTCCCTCTGCCTGCCAATGGCTCTGAGGCCTTTAAACTTTTTGCCAAACTCTAAGAGAAATGTTTTACCCTTGAGAAAGAGCAGGTAGGAGCTGGCAGCAGAAAACAGTACATGTGCCACCTAATGTTATAGCCCTGCTGCTGCATTTGGGGTGGCCTTGCAGTAGCCCCACTGCTCACTGAACTCTCCTTGCCAGCTCAGAAGGAGCCGAATTATGTTCATCAACAGCTCTCTTCAACAGCTATTTCATCTCTGTCCGGCAGGTCATGGGGCAAAACACAAGCTAAGAACCATTGAGAAAGGAATTGCTGTTGTATGCAAGTCCCCCCTCAGGGCTTTACCCCTATTAGGAAGCCACGTTCAGATGCACTTCCAGTGTGCTTAAATATACGCACTAACCGAGAGCTGATGGGGCCTTAGCAGAAAGTATAAACCAACTGCTCGGTTGTTTTCTAAAAAAAAATCTACTTATGAGTGAGACTGTAGCACAGGTCAGCTCCTTGGAGTAACTACTGATGCACAAGCTCTTTCCCCAGGATGAATCCAAGGTGGTTTTGCTCTTCTTAGTTAAGGGTGAAGTACTTCAGATTAGCAGACAGCTACCAAGGAGCAAAGATGATAGGCACAGAAGCCAGGGCTGGCCCAGGCCAGACCACACTTGAAATCACACCCTGCCTTAATATGAAGGAATGTTTTTGATTGCCCCCACCCTACAGGGGAAAGAAAAGAAGGTGTAAATATCAGTTACAGGGAGAAGAAAGAAGTGAGTGTACTCAGATGACAGGGGTTTATTTACTGAAAGCTCCTGTGGCGGGCCAAGAGCTTCTCAAAAAGCAAACAAACAGGTAGGGTCACCACTTTGCTTATTATTGCACTCCCTCGAATCGTTTTTATTTACTATTTATTTATTAGCTACACCAAGAAGCTTCAGATAAAATCAAGGCACTGCTGCACAGATTAAGAACATCCCTGACACCAGCGCTTGCCACACTGTATGCCCACACAAAAAGCAAAAGGATGAGAAGAAAGACTGTGCATTGTCTACAGACTAGGACCTCAGGCAGAAAAACATGAAATGACTCAGCCATGGTTATCTCAGTGGCAGAGCCAGTAGTTCACTAATAGCAACTTCAGTCTACACAGCCTTTGTCCAGAGCTTTAATCATAAACTCCTCCTTTTCCTTGCAACCTAAAAGCCAGAAACAAAACATGGGCAAGCAGTGGGAAGCTGTTTGACACACAAAATAGGAAATAAAAATCAGAAGTTAAATGATCAAGATGGTGACATGTCCTTCAAATAATATTGCATTGACACAACATTGTGGGGGAGGGTTCTCTAAGGCTTTAATAATTTTATTTTCAGAAGTCTTAATGCACATTTGTGTCAGGGTTTTTCCCTTCAAAAATACAAAAAAAACCCAACCAAAAAACCAACCTGTTTAAGGCCCGAAGTCACTCTCAGACATGTACGTCAAACAAAACAAAATAGGACTATGTGTCTATTGAAGACAGTAAATGAACAGCGTACTCTCCAACGCTGAGCTGCTGGGACCCCAGTTGAGGATTTCTGCGTTTCCCCAGCAACAGCGGGCAACGCTGCAGGCACTGGAGCAGAGCGTGGTCCAGCAGCTCCCGGAGAGCTCAGCTGGCTTGGAGCTGCAGCCAGGGAAGGATGGAGCCCCTTGAATAAGGGAGGAAATTGCCCCAAACACTGCTCCTTTCAAAGAAAGAAAACAAGAGTTTAAATCCATATGGCCTTCCTCTGACCTGGTTACATGAGCAGCTGCCCAGTGTGTAAGAACCTCATAGAAGTTAAAGAAAGAGAGGAGAAACGAAACCCAATTTGGATAACAATTTCTGAGGTTGAGGCCACATATTTGCCTAGAGCACCCCACCCTCCAAATCCAGAAGGTTACTATGGTGACAAATTTCAGCTGTAGGTAAGAAGAAAATGTTTCTGTATGAAAGCCATTTTGTAGAAACATAAAAACCAAAGATTAAGCCCCATTGCACCGTTTATAATCTTTGTTGCCATATATTCACAACTAGATGAGCTTTCTCGTCTCAGGAATGGTTAATCACAATGCAAATAAGCTGCTTTTGCTTTAATTCATGTGTTCTCCTAATGGAGTTCATCTCCATACAGTAAAATAATGCTCTCAAAATTTACCAAAAAATGGGGGTATTCATTTGCTTCCAAACTGCATCTAAGGGAGTTATTAATACTTTTGATGCTCAAAAGATAGAGCTATTCCATTGCCTGACTGTGAATTAGAAGAAAGTTACCTTAAATCATGTTTGGATCCGATTCATAGCACCTTAAGCACGGGGAGTCCCCAGTGCAGCCCACATCACAAAGGTACAGCAAGAAGCCGAGCGCGGCTCGTATTATAGACACCCTCTCCGTAACTCAGGGGAAGGTTACAGCCCAATGCTCACGCATTCACTGTGCCTAAATCATATATCAGCTCGTGAAAGCCACCACAGTAAACTCCCTCTGCTCCCATCCTGGGATCCCCAGGTAATTGGCGTGTATTGAGCTGCCATTTCCTCGGTTGTCCCAGGCTGAGCAGCTCTGCTCCTGCTGGTTTAATTTCTCTCAGACCTAGCACAGCAGCAGGCACAGGCAGTCGCACAGCCTTGGACCACACCATAGCATCACCTGGGAGCTGGGGGCAGAGTGCCAGCTGCTAGACGCTCCTGTAAGATTACTGACCTTAAAACCACTGAGGATCTGGCTTTGTGGCATTCAGTGATGCCTTTCTCTGCAAACTCTTCCTCGCCTGCCAAGTCTCACATAGACACCAACACGCCTGTGGCTGTAAAACTGTTCCTCACGGCCACAGGCACAGCTAAGTTACACTCTGGCTTTAGTAGGGTCAAATGAGCAGCAAGACAGCGCTCATGCTGTGGAATAAATGCTTTAAGCAACGTATCACTTTTATGGGAATTGAAAAAAAAATGGTGTGGGGTTGTCACGCCCCACTACTGAGCGCAGGTCCATGATGTGATTGGCAATGCATTCCCACCTTTTTTGCCTCCAGCACAGGAATGAAGGCTTGATCCTTCCTTCTCCCCATGAGCCCATGCAGCCATGTACTGCCTGATCATCTCCTGTCAGCACACACAGCCACATCACAAGCATTGCAGAGCACTGCAGGTATTCTCCTTTTGCCTCAAATCCTTTCAAAAGACCTACAATCTGAAATCTCAACATCCTGCTTTATTTAGTCTTCAAATTGCCTTTCAGTAGTCACTGAAATGTAGTGATTACAATCCATTTATTGTGTAAGGATTTACAGTGAACTATGCCACAGTGAATTGTGCCAGGTTAATTGTGCACTGAGCTCCACAAATACACAACCAAAGTTCAGCCCTTGCCCAGTTAAGAGAGGTGCTCTCTGGATAATTTATTATGTCCTCTAGCCATGGGAGCAGAAGAGGGGGCAATCACTAGCCAGTAAAGCCAGCAGCAGTTTTGAGTCTTTATCACATAGTAGCAAATGTGCCCTTGTGGTTTGTGATGGGGTGAAGATCCTTGCCGCTCATCTTTCTTCCTCAGATTGTCATAGGACTGTGAGTAATGTTTGTACCGGAGAGTCCAAGTTAAGCAAAGGTCCTATCTGGTCAGAATTCGGATGGGAGCAGGACTGTGTAAGGAGTCATTTCATCCACTTCAGTAGGACCAGGTGTTAAAACCTGCCTCCAGACATCTCCACTCCCTGCATCCTCAGCCAGGACCAGCACCGGCTGTGCTCAGCTCAGCCACCAGCCCTCCCACTGTCTGACCAGGCTCAAGCCCAGAAGTCTCTGCCCCGCACAAATCTCTGCCCCACTTCCATAACTGATGGGTATGATCCTGGCAGCCCAAGATAGCAATTCTGCATGGGAAAATCATGTGGGAGAAGGAGGGACATTCTCTTGGGAATCCGACTTTTCCTGGTGCTGGCAGTTGTCTTCTTTATGGATGAAATAAAAAGCCAAGGTTCTTCCTGCTAATAGTCATTAAATAACTTTTCTCTTTTTTTCCTAGTACCATTTCAGTATTTTGATCAAGTTCCAGCTTGGTTTAATTACATACTTTCTATCTGAATTCCTGCCCAAGCTTCATTTAGAGAAATTATTCATTTCCCATCTTCAACATTATTATTATTGTGCTTATTTGCACGATGTGCTTAGCATTCATTGTACACATCTTCAGTGCTCTGATAGGTTCATCAGAGTGGTGCCGGTGGGATGGAACAAAAGAGCACTCCTCATCCACCACCCTGAAAAATCAGCCCTCCTCCCTATCATATACGGGCAATTTTGCACTGCTGCACATCAGGGAACACTCACATGACAAAAATATTACCAATTCCTTCTCAGGACATGCCTGAATGCTGAACAGTAACGTTATTTAGAAAAAAAGTCTTTATCTGACTGCAAATAAGTCAAAGGGAAAAATGTTCATTTCAGACTATTACGTTTTCCAGGACACACATTCCCAACAGTGAAGAAGACAAGGAAAAGTTGGGTGGGACTGGCAGAAACACATGCCCTCGGAACACTTTTCATGTTTCCTTGCAAAGATAAAAGATTTGAGCAGTCTTCATCTCACATGACCTTGTGTGAACCTCATGCAGCATGTGGTTTTCTGTCACATGGTAATGGATGCATACAGAGAATTTCAGTTTATGAAACTTAGTCGTGTTGAAAGTGACGTTTTCCTTGCCCCAGTGATTTGTTTTCTACCCAGCTGTTTTCACCAGCTTTTAGACTCCACTTCTCGATCTCTCTCCTGTAGCCCCCTGAGTTTTACCACACAGGATCAGAGAAGAGCACTTTTTCCTTCTTCCCATCTCAGCCAGGGACTTAGTTTGAAAACCCCTGGAGACTGGTAGAGAGACCAACATGACAGCCATTTTGCTGGCTCACCGACAGAAGGGCAGGAGCAGGACAGCCAGAATGGAGGAGTGCATAACCCCACACATGCACACACACAGCTGTGATCATTCCCAGCACATAAGGTCAGGCAAGCATTATTTAAAATTAGAATGAATATAAAATGGATGATCTAACACCAACTGCATTATACACTTTTGTTAGGTAATAATATCCCCAGGACAAGAGAGAGCCTTGCATAAATGTCAGAAACAGAGCAAACACACAGACAGCCTATCTTAACACATCAACTGCACTCCAGCTTTTGGGGTTTGTTTGCCTTTTGATGTGTGGATTAGGATCTGATTCCAAACACAGGGCATCAAAATCAAGGCAGCAGCAGCAGCATCCGGACAGGGAGAGACAGCTCCATCTGTATCTAATCATGGATAGACACAGAGCAGTGATGGAGCAGAAGATGACATATCACTATCCAGTTGGAAATCAGCCTCCTTCCCAATGCTGAGATAAAACCCAAAACAGTTTCAGTGGCTCAGCCTCAGTCTGAAGGGCAAACAAATTTCAGTGAGGTGACACCTGATCATCTGCTTCTCAGGGACACTCCTTCCTGCGCTACAGATTACTGCAATCTCTCTTGAGACAGCAGAAAGCCCCTTAGAGGCAGGAACTTTCAGTGTCTGTAATACCAAGCCACATTACCAGCACCTTTCCAGCCTTGCCTTGAGTTAGACACACGTTTATTCTACAGAGAACTGGAAGTGATTTAAGACATTAGCATTCCTCAGATGCATATCACCCCCAATCTCCTCGGTTCTCTCAGTAGGATCCTCACTCGCACTGCCAGGAGGAGAGAAGGTGCAAGCATTCCTCATCCACTGTCGTTCAGAGCCCATTATCTGAGCTAAAACTTCTGGGGAAAGTGATCTGACATTGCACTGTAACACCTTTCCCATCGCACCAGCTAGGTTGGGGAGGCAGAAGTCTCCAGTGCCGGGGAAAGCTGAACAATCGGGGATAAACTACCTTACCTAGACCCAGAAAAGAAAGCCTGTCCACATCCTTAAACATCTTGCACATTTTCTAAACTCACTCAAGATTTATCTTCTACTCAACACATGTGAACATGTATATGCCCCACCCTGGCATTCAAATCCACGTTCCTCATAGCACGCAGGTGTAGAATCTCGCCAGTTACACAATCCTGAGTAGTCACACCCAGCACAACTCTTGTGATACCTGATGGCTTTGTGAGCATTGCAGAGGCTATAATCAGGTAACTACCCTAGAGTCTGAGATCTAAATTTTTTAAGCACATTTCTAGCTTTCGTGACAATGTGGCAAACTTGCAAGCAGACAATGAATGTTCCAACACCAGACGGCAAATAAAAAGAATCCAAAATGCATTGCTTTAGGTTGGTGGTGGTGGTGGTTGAATCTTGTAATTTTAAAGGCAATCTCATTTTGGAGGGGAGGCTTGGCACATGATTTCTGTATGTTTGGGTTGGCAGCATTGTTTCCAACAAGCAAACATGCTGCCATACTAAATACGTACATGTTCAGGGACCAGCTTGTTACAGGTATGTTTATGCAACATATTTCTGGTAGGCACAAGCTCATGCTGGCCCATAATACACCAGGTAGACATACCCTGTGATTCCCTGAGGAAAGAGGTCTTTGCTTCACTCTCTTTGCTTTCTACTTCAGAGATTGTCCCAGCTCTCAGTACAGTTTGAGAACTGACTCATCTGCGGTTTGCTCTGAACGTGCTTGGTATTAAAGTGTCACTCTTCCCCCAAGCCATTTGCTACTAGGGCCATCCCCTTTCCTGCCTCGCATGACTTCAGGGTTGTAGGAAGCTGAGTCAATGACATTTTAAAACAAAAATTACACTTTGTTTTTCCAGTTGATTCTTTCCTCTGTCAACAGGTTGTTAAAACTGAAGAATCTACCTCTTTTCTTAACTCTCGGTGCAGTTACCTTTAGTTTGCCAGAGCCATGATGCTGCCCACATCCTGCTCAACTTTCTAGTTCCCTCAACAAGGTCCTGTCTAGTTTGGAGCTCATTATGGCTCTGGTTGTATTGTGCATCCTACGTACAAGCAGCAAACGCTCCCTGCACTGATGACAGGGAGCCATCCCCTTTGTGTAGCCTCATCTTTGCCATCATGGGGTTTTCCCATGTGGAAATGAGGGAAATTTTGCATAATCTGACATATCTGACATAACACATCTGTGTCAGCAGGACTTCACAGCACAGACATAGCATCACTCGATGCTCTTGTGTAGAAATTCCAACTTGGCCTGGGGGTGTTTAGACTATGTACCTTTTTATTTTTTTAATGTTACATATTTGCTTTATTTAATTCAAGGCCTTATTCAATCCTATTAATATTGGCTTTATCAAGCCTTTTTTTTTTTTCTTAAGCCCAAAGCCTACATTTGTGTTCTATGCAAAAGGCAGTTGTGCTCTGCTAAGGCTGTGGTAACATGTTGTTCAAAACTAAGGAGACTCCAAGTGGGGATGCAAAAAGGAGTACTAGTAAGTAGCATGGCCACCATCAAAATTTCCATTAAAACAAAGAAACTATATGACTGAAATAAAGAACTCAGAAAGAAGACCCAGATTTACTTCAGACAGAAAAAGAGAAAAAGGAAGAAGATCCATTAAAGATGACTGTGCAGATACTTACGGTTTAAAAAGTGACCAAGATTACCCCAACCATAACCCCAGAAACAGAAAGAAACTCCTCCTTTATGGGAAGCTGAAACTCAGTTTCTGGAGGGCTCCAAAAAGTGATGGAATAATTTCTCATCATTACTGGGGTGGGGGCCCAGATCAAAAGTCAGCAAAAGGTATGCTCTGAATGCTGGAGGGGGAAATCACACTGTGTTCTTCAGATGGGGCCAGGTATTTTCCAAAGCGGGAAAAGGATGAGGCACCCAGAAAAAAGAATAGCAGGAGAAACATGTTTAAAAAGTAAAAATGGGATTTGGGTGATACGTGTGATCGCTAAAAATCTCAGTGCAGAGGAGAGAGAATGCCTGTGGAGGGGAAGGAAGCACAGGGCCTAGCAAGGCAGTTAAATCAAATCCTGCAGAGGGAGAGACAGAGTTTGGTGGTCAGCAAAGGAGGTGAACTGGCACTTCTAGAAAAGGGAAGACAATTACAAAACACAGTTGCTTTTTACAAAGAGAATAGCTAATGGATAAGAAGAGCCAGATAAAATGCTGCTGCGGAGAGGTCGCTATCGATTCACATAGCTTGTTGCAAACACTGCATGTCCTTCCTCAGTATAAAAGCAGCAGAAAGATTGAAAGTCGATAATGCAACCAGGTGAGAAAGGAAAAACAAGTTTGGTTGGTAAATTCTACAGAGATACCTGCAAGTATCAGCTGAGGAGCTGGATGGGAGCTTCAGTGAAGAGCCATCCTAAAACAAAAGGAAATAAGGGAGAGCACTTGGGAGCTGCTGTTTGAAAGCAGCAGCAGGCAGAAAAGGAGTAAAAAGCTACCAGGATTCCCTCTAGAGCTCCCTAGAAAGCTCATCCATTTTATTAAACCACAAGATCTCATGAAACCAAAGCAGCCTTGGCTCTACTTGCTGTTTCACACACACGCACAGCCCTTTTTTTTACTCCCCTTGCCCTCATCCAAACAAATCAGCCAAAGAAAAAGTGTTTCATTTCTAAAGAGCCTTTAATCAATACCACCATTACCCTGTTTCCAAAGCATGGTGATGCAGAAGCCACGAGGCCACTGGGACCTGCTGAGCAAGAAGCACTAACATACACAGGGGCGGCAGCATACAGCCAGATACCAGTGTAGATCACAGAAAGACAGAGGATGCTACTCTGCAGCAGATCTCAGGACAACAGGACACCCAGGGCTACAGCATGTGCATTCAGAGAATCAGGGTGGGAGACATCTGTTGACCACTACTTTACCCTGTACAAATACAAATATTAGCTGTGGTGTCCGAAGTATTACCCTAACACCCATCCCAGTCTTTGAAAACTCCACCTCTTGTCCAAATGCAAGTGTCCCATTTCTCACTTCCCCAGCAAGCTTCAGCTTCTCAAAAGCTTTGTTTTTCAGGTGTCTTTATAAACACACACCATCTCTCCTCCACTGCTGCTCCTCCCATTCCAAAATAAATGTGTGGTGTAGCAGCAGGATTTCATTTGGGGAAGAACAGAAAAGCAATTTCAAACAGAACGCATCTTTAAAACACTTCTCAGATCTGATTGCCAACCCTCTGGCAACCAGCACAGTTGTCTAGGGCTCTGATATTAGGCCATAAATTACCTAGCCAACAGCACCACAAGCAGAAAAAGTCAAAGAAAAAAAGTAATAAAAAAACGAATGTGAAAATAAAAAGTTGTCTTCCCCCACCACTAAAATGTCAAAGTAGCAAAGTTACAGAATGACATTACAGTGAGGTTTTCTAAGGGGACAAATGTGAAATTGTGTTACAGATCCAAATATTTCTGAGTCGTCAGCTCTGTTCCAGTTCAGATCACTATTCTATAACACATAACTTCTGAGCAGTATTGGAAATCTCAGACCAGTTCTCATGAAAACAGCATCCTCATTGGAAATGTACCACCTCATATTGTAAGGATGAGAAGAAAACCAGCAGAAGTCCAAACGCAAACTTGCATTTTCTTATCACTAATTTTGATATTTTAAAAGGATTTTTAAAAGCATTTGTGGAAACAGCTAGACTGGCATAATTGTCTTTACATACCAAATGCAGTTGCCAAGACAGGGACTATAATCACACCAGCTTGTTGCAATCTGTCCAGGAGAGAGTATATTTAGAAACAAGGACAAAGTTCATTTTCATCTGGCTGCAGAGATTAGATATGTTGAGAAATGTTATCTTCCATTCAAATTAATATCTAACCACATTAATTTTCAAGATAGATCAAAACATAACTAAAACTAAGTTATATTTTTTTTAAATTCAGAAATAATTTCAGTAGGGTTCTACAGAAATATTCTATCATCTCAATCATTTCAAAATGATACCTTCAGGTTTCACTAGCTTAAAAACAATTGAATTTTAACCCAAAATCTTAAACATCCACATTTTAAAACACTGATAAATTGGAGAGGGGGAAAAAAAAAAAAGGAAAAAAAAAAAAGACTGACCTTTTTGTAAAGCTTCAGGAAAATATAAGCCTATGGGAATCTACCTTTTTCCATTAATTCATTCAGGTATGAGAAACTGGTATCTTACAGTGACAAACTTTCTGGCCAAAGAAAAAAAAAACATCACTAAAATCTCCACACAGAATTATCATTTGGAATCAACATTTTGGATTTCCCACTCGAAACTAAGCTAAGACCCTATTTTATAGAAACCCCAAAGCAACCATTGCTTAGTAAGAGAAAGTGGGTTTTCGACTTCCGTGAACTCAGAAAGGAAGCTTTTGTAGTCTCTACTCCCATCATGGCTTCCAGTCATAAAAGAGACCTTTTAAGGGTTCACAAAGCATACAGTACTACTGGACAGATCTGTTTTCATTCTTTTCATCTCTCTGTTTCTCAGTGTTAATTTTTAAGTTGAATGACATTAATTCAGAACAACCTCAAAGTTTGTGTGACCTGGTCAAGGAAGTTATTAAAAATACAAAAGCCTGAAAGTAGCCTTGCTTGAGGTAAATGCAGCTATGTATTTAAGGAGTTTATTTACATAAGAGTTGAGAGGCTTTAGGAAAAAAAATAGATGTCATTTGTTAACTCCGGGGTTTGACGGGGTCTTGGTTTTGCTTTTATGAATCCAACCTTACCGCCCATGAATTTTTAAGGGTGGCAATACCAAACAAGATCAAGAGATGGCAGCATTGGTAAAGCATCTCACCGCTCAGCCTCGCTCCCTTTTCTGTACTGGAGGAGACTTGTTCAATACACTGTTTCGTTGGTGCTAAAACCCCAACCTCAAAAAAATGTTCTGATTAACCATTCCCTGAATGGCCGTCGGTTTGCAGATCTTGTATGTATGGTACAAACGTGGACTGGCAAAAAATAAATATTAGAAAAGAGGGAGTAACTACCCTTCTTACTGGAACACTGGCCAGCTCTTAAAGATTGGAACTGCCAGGCACGTTACTGTTACATGTATAATTAAAATTAGTAATTGTTTGCCTTACAGTAGGCCCCCAATGTTCCAATCAGAACTATATCTAATTGTAGTGTTGATGCAAAAGCATATATTGAAAGGCAGTCCCTGCCAAAGAAATTTACAATGTAGATTAGGACACACAGAATGAAACCCCACTAAATCACTGAAAATGAGCAGAAGGAGTGCAAAGATAACACGGAAAAATCATTTTACATATGATAGTTCACCCTCATACATATGACTTGTAGCAACATGAAGATACACAGTAAAAAATAATTAAGAATGATAATTGTATTTTATAAAAAAAAGATCTCGTTATATCTTCAGTGTGTCCAGCATTTTTTAAAATCCAGCCATCTAAGTCCTATTCAGATCCAGGAAAACGGCTGCACAGTGCAAGCTAGGTTTTTTTATTTCAGTAGGACTTCAGCCCACCTTTAAGTGTAAACATTTGGTTGGGCTGTGCCTTGGAAGATGATCTGAGGTTCAATCTGAAAGATATACAATGATAGTCAAGCACTTAAAACACACGAGAGCTAGACTAGAAGAAAATCAAGCACATTTTCACAGCTTTCACTCCGCTACATAAACACATGTGTGTTTCTCAGATGACTGAGGTCACCATGAGATCCACTGTCAAACATTATTGTGAAGACCATTTTAAGGCACACAACTTATTTATGACCAGTGTTAGAAATTTAGTTAAAGAAATAGCTTTGAGGGACTTACAGTCACCCAGCTAACGCTGTGGCCACACAAGATAGATATATTGTCTTTGACCCCATCACTTAAGGGTAACACAGGCACCCAGTCAGAGAGGCTGGGAAGTCCCCTGGGAGATGCTGTTTGTGCCCATAATCCATGGACAAGCACTAGGAAGGGGAACCAGTGGTCCCACTGCAGGGGAAGCACAGGCATGTACCCACATGGGGCTAGAGGGAGAGATTAGGGGAGCAGGAGCCTAGGCTGCGGGGCAGAAAGGGGTGGTCTTCCCCCAGGTTGAGACTTCATGAGACACCCCAGCCAGTCTAAGAGCTTGCTGACTCCAAAGGGGAGCTCCACTCCTTCCCGCACCTACCTATACCCTCCATCCCCTACAGCATCCATCTGGCCTTTTGGTCAATCAGTGCAGCTTGCTCAGGAGCAGAAAGCAAGCCAAACAGTACAGCAACAATGGTTTTCAGCTACTTCAGCAAGCGTCCAGCACACTAAAAGTCACCCAAGACCAAGGGGACAGAAGCACACATGGGAGCAGGGGAAGGGCAAGCATGACTGCTCTTCTCCATAGCCGCAAGCTATTTGATCAGCTCCAACTATCAAGTGAAACATCACCCTTAATTAATATCTGACATCATGTGACATCAGTCACAACTCTATGCTAGTGATGATGTAAATTTTAGCAGACTTATCAACCCACTTAGACTCACAATCTCATAGTAGACTTACAATCTCATGGTACAAAAGTCTTAATTCCAAATACTTCTATCCTTCTTTGCATGTTCAGAAATGCTACAAACTGCCTTTTTTTTGTATGAAGAGCATTATCATATACCCATGCTCTACCCACAGTGTTTTAACAGAATGATTGGTTTGTTTTTATCAACACCATTTAACTACATCAAATCGTCTTCACGAATCATATAACTACATCAAATTAAGATTATGCTGGGTATTCCACACACTATTATATACCTTCCTTTCGAAGCAAGATTCATACATTCATCTTCAGAGAGAAATCTCAGAGATTCATCAAGAAGTGGAAAGTAAGCAGCCTTTGTGAGGTATCTTAGTGCAGGCTAAGTAAATTAAAAGAACATAATAAATATAATAAGTTGGTGCCTACTTTTCAAGCCTGTATTTCCCACAATTTCAGCAAAAAGAAAGCTAACAGCTTAAGGTTCACATTTTACATCACATTCCACAGAAGAAACATATTCAGGTTATCAGCAGACAAACTGAACAAGACAGTTTACAGCTATGCTGTTTTGCATGTGTGTCTGTCTTTTGTTTTGTGAACAGTTTCCTAATTTTCAATTAGAAAATTAGGTTTATTGTTTTTCAAAGTGACTTGCTCAACAAATCCCAGAGGTGATTGCTTAAATGGTGGAGCTAAGAAATATCTTTCCGAATTTTGTCTGGATTTTGGTTTTCGATCATCTGTAAAATACTAACCCTGCACTTACCCGATTGCTATAGTTGGAATTATAAAGTAACTAGAGGGAAAGTTTTTAAAATACCATGTGGTTATCTCTGGCAAAAAGATTGCTAGGCTCATGCAAAGTTTCTTGAAATTCTGAAATCCTAATCACTCGTGATGTGTGACGAGAGCTTTTAGATTAGCTGCTTTCTCCGCATAAGACACAAACTTTGTTAGTAACAAAACAACCAGTGCTGGGTTCATTTCAGACTATTATGACATTGTCCTAATTTCAAGGCACTCTGCACATTTTGTACAGTTATTCTCACCACCTGAGAGTATTTCTAGCTGTAATTATAAATATCTCAGGAATGCATGCTATATGGACCTGACTTTTCTTGATCAATGGCATTAAAGCTGTTTTAACACACAAACTTAATAACCCATAATCCACGCCACACTGGATTGACTCCAGAACAACAAGGAACTGTTGACTGTCTCTTCTTCCATATTTCTGTGCTCCTGGAAGCACGCGAGCCTTTTAAATGATGAAAAAGCTTTTGACAGTGTGGAGTGGCCACGTAGCCGAAACACTGAACGGAGTTTTCTTTAAGAGAGTCTATTTTAATTGTCTGAACTACTTTGCAGAAAAACCCAAATGTTTGTGAATCTTGGTCAGATGATAAAAACCTTTACTTTTTTTTTTTTTTTTTTTTTAAAGGTAAAGAAAACAGGTTTCTCTACTGGTTTTTGGTAAAACAGTTTGAATAATCAGCAGTTGCTCTGAAACCACCTCGTTTTATTCACATAGTAATAAAGTGATAACATTAACATTTACATAAATATTCTTTCACATATAAATAGTGGAGAGGCACTCTACCCTAATGCTGGTGAAAATACAGATTTGCTCCTTCTACAACATAAAAATATAGCTTGTGCAGAGTGTTACTGCTGAATAAAAAGAGTTTTTCCACTTTTCTCTTTCTTCATCGGTTTTATAAGACTTAAAACTGAATTAATTCACAAAATGAATACTGGTGTTCCTCAAACAGAAGTGAAAGAAAGCTAATATGGCACACAAAAATAAGGAGTCTTTCAATAACTTAATAAAATAAAATAAAAGCTTAATTTAAAAACTTGGTTGAATACTGTATATTTATTAGAATTATATTTTTTGTATGAGAAAATTTTGTCTTCCATCTGTTCCTGGAAAAAGAATAACTTTTTTTTTTTTTTTTTTTACTAAAAAGGTAAATATAATGCCCCCTAATGTTAGTGCCCTACTAATATTTTAATAGTACTTTAAAATAATGAGGTAATCACGCTTGAACACTTTCACTATTTAAACATTAGAAAATGCCAGACCTTTGCTCACATGCACATGTAACCCTATCCTTCGAACAGTGGCATTATTATTGCTATTCAAACTTCAAATGTTTGTTAGTCACATGTTCATTAAATTATAATATGCTGTTTACAATATTTTAAAAAACCACTAAATACTAGTTAACAAAGAATTTTAAAATTTAAATTATACATAGCAACTTATTCTTTCTTGACTTTATTTTTTACAAAGATCATTTCTTTGTCTATATGAATAGATTTTGCAGCTATAGAAAGGTAAGAATCTGCTTCACAGTAATTGAGACGTACTTACGTAGTGAGATTTTGTTTCTTAGTGAAGTGTCCTTTGGTCTCCCAGAAAAGCAGTTAAAGGTATTCTAAAAGCCGGAAGTTGAACATAGATTAAATTAATATGAAACACAGCGCAAAATATTATCTATCAGATAAATTAGTCATAGAAACAATGTTTCTAGAGACATCTGTTGAAATCTTTAATTCAAGAGTGAATATTATTTTGGAACTTTAAGCAGAAACTACTGCTTGATTAAAAAAAGCGTTGAGGGCAGTTCTACAGTCTCCTGAAGCAGGAGGTCAGAGATATGTTGTTTTCACATCTAGCCTTAAAACATATTATGCTAAGCGTAATTCTCAAGATTACATATTTTATTTTCTTAATTTAGTCATTTCACCAGCACTTACGTGGAGAATAGCATGTTTTTCCTTTCACTTGTTGCTCCACTGCTATGCTTTAGCAGCACAGCCTTGTAAATAGAGGAATATACACCATTAGGAAATCTCCTTCAAAAGCTTACGCCTGCTTCAGAACATCCCAGTCCCACTACACAGACAGGAGAAAACATACCCAAAATTACCAAAATCCTGCACAGTATCCCTTCTTCATTTGTAATAAGGAAAGGAGGGCATTAATGTGAAGCTAACATAAACACAGATGTAGATGGTCAAAATTCTCAGGAGCACACAGGCCCTCACCTTTTCACATAGGTGGACAAGGTTTCACCCTTCAAAGTCCTCTGGCAATTATTTCTGCAATTATTCAAATACGCAGTGTTTGAACTCAAGTATTTTCCAAAGAGCATTATTAGTCTCAGGTGTCCTGGGCCAACCAAAACTGCATTAGCAGGAGAGGATACGGCCTGAAAAACACACCTGCTACAGTGCTTCCAAAAATGATGGTGAGGGCATAGGAGACGCTTGCAGACTCAGCGGTTTGTGCTATAAATAACAGCCAGCTATCCCCCAAGCAAATTTACCTCCTTTTGACTTGTTAGACTAGTTATATTACAGCTGTTGGCCATAAGAAGAGAACTCTGCATTGTTAAATGAAGTTTCTTTATACTACAAGGACATAATCTCCACTCCAGTATGTTGCTATGCTACATCTCGCTGGGTTTTTTTCCTATTCCCACTTGCCTCTTAGTTGTTAGTCCAATCAATGGCTGTTAGTCCAATCCTGGCCACAGATCTTTCAAGAACAACTCACTTCTTTCTCCATCTAAATCTTCTCATTTTCATAATATCAAAACCAGAATGCAAAATTCTTGTATCGCATCCTTCCCCGCAAGAGAGACAATACTGTCTTAAAAATTATAGAATGTTTTCAAACTCCCACCCTTTTCAGTAAAGTTTTTCATTTTTTAGCTTTAGGGAACATACCCTCACATTAAACCTTAAATTACACACAAAAATATGGGCTTTCTCCTGGCTGCTCTAGGCAGAACTCTGCCTGTTCTCCTATCTTGATGATTAGGGAGTTTTCCATTTTATATTTTTCAACTCCCGCCTGCTTCTCTTCTCTTTTCCATCTTGCCATCCTACTGTTCTCTTCCACTTATTTTCTCTTTAACTTACAGCCCAATCTCCTGCCACACGTGTACCCTCAGACTTTTGCCTGCTCCCACGAGGCTCCCTTTCCTCTGACTCTGCCCCCTACTCCGCTGCTATACTTCTCTCACCTGCACTTACATTCCCTCACCCCCACCAATGCGCTTCCCTTCACGCCATGTCCCACAGACGGGGCTTTTCCCACCCCTGGAGTCTCCATCCATTTTATCTGCGTGTCCTGCAGCACAGTGACTCCCACAGACATCTCAGGGAAATCCCTAACTGTAGTTCAGCCGGCACACTAACAGTCTGGGCTCTAGGTATACAATATTTGGGGGCAGATGTCCCAATAGCTCTGCTTCCCTGGATGAGACATTCACAGAGACTGATGCCCTGGAAGGCTGTAGTGAAAACCTAGGCCGAGGGAACCACAGGCAAAAGGATGGTAGAACCTCTATTGCTTCAGGGAACGTTTTAACACAGAGATCAGCCAGAGGGCAGCTTGCTTCACCATCCACCCCTTGCCAGGAAAGGATCCTGGGAGGGCTGGAAATTACCAAATTTAACCCCTCCTCCCTCTCCCCACCAAAGCTTTGACTGCAGAGCTCGGCTGCTACAGGCTGCAAGCAAAGGCACTGCCTGCAGGCTCTGACCCTTCCACTGCCTGCCATCTGGGTAAGACAACCTCCCTGGCCTACAGACTCCAGTGATGCAGATCAGGAGAGAGCTTGGTATATAGACCTACTGAACCCAGAAAGAGCCTAGAGGCAGGAGAGGACAGACAATGGCGACACTTAATGGGTATCTATGGATGTGCATTGCAGGTAGGAAATTTGGGGAGGGAGGAAGTGCTACCATGTCCCTTAATATGGTCCTTACACAACTAGGGTGTGTAGCTGAATCCAGGAGCTGGGAAGCATTCCCAGGCCCCCACAAACAAGAAGAGCTAAAAAGATGGTATTTTGAGGGCAAGGAGCTATTCAAGTATCTCACAGCAATCTCTAATCCCAACTTTCACTCTCCATTTTGTGAAGCAGGATAAGAATAAAACTCGTGAAGAAGAAATAAGTCAATAAAAGCATTGTCATGGAGGGCAGTCTAACAAATAGCCCACAGTGTGGGGGTCTCCCACCCATCTTCACAGAAGGCAGCATAAGGGGTCCCTGCACAAAGTGAACTCTTTTCTTCACAGAGACAAAAAGCAGCTGCCTGAATTCAAGTAGACAAATAGTAAAGATAAATACATAATTCATCAAATACAATGACTGAGAATTACCTCCTTCCAAAGTGCAAGGTGCACTGGATGGTCTTCTATACCAACTGCAGCTATGGATATCTTCTCGCATACAGGTATCAGAGGTATCTGATAAGCAGATGCAACAGAGGGCAAGTGCGACTTTACCTGGCAGAGACGTCCCCTTCACAAGCAGCCAACTCCTAGCAACTTCAGCACCCCCTGCAAGAAAACCTTCAGGTGGCCTCAGGCAACAATAAATCATTAAGAAATGCTACTGGAACCCCGCATCTCTCTGCAAGACACTTCAAGTAATGTGCAATCTTTCAAAGCAAGTAAGTTTCCAGCTACCCTCATGACACACTGTGAAATTTTGTGAGAAATTTAAGCTATTTAGAATTATCCGATAACCCTACTCATACAGACACTCACTACGGAAAACGTTAATGCAGCATGTTGAACCATACTGAGAAGGAAAATACTGCTTTCTAAGTAACAATGAGAACTGCAGGTACCAAAGCAAAAGCTCTCTGTACTGAACTAGACCTGTCTGGGATAAGAGCCAGGATTGGTGCCTGACTCCTTCAGTGTGAGAAACACCTATTGATAAAGACATCTACATTTAGCTTTGATCAAGTGAGGACATTGGATACTGTTCAGCAGAGGAGAACAGAAGCACTTCACCAAACTCTACAATGCACACACTGCCTTCTCTCATTACAAATGGCAGCAAATCATGGAGATGCCACGACACAATGATCTCCACCTATTTCAAATTAGATCACTACAATTCATCTTTTACCCTGTTTCTAGCCTTACGGAGTGAAGAAAAGCAAATGAGGGCCTTGCCTGAAGCAACTAAACAAGTTCCTAAAGCCAGTATGATCTCCAGATACTCCCATTTCACCATTTTCAGATAACTCCTATGTTATGCAGATGATGATGATTGTTTTCTTCATCTGGCTATTTAGTGTTTCTTCTTGAAACACAGGCTCTCTTTAGTGTTATGACATACAGTCTTCTAGGAGAAATAAATTAACTTCCATTTAATCCTCTTTCTTCAAGGTTTTTTAGAGAGAAAGCTGAAGCAAATATCACTTTGACACGGTTTGGGTTCAAAACCAACATGATTTCAGATAAGTTAATTATAAGCCTGCACTAAGGATAAGCTTGTGGTGTGAAACTTGTGGTGTACCAGTTTACATTCATTATGAATACGGAAATAATAAAAAAAAAAATTCAAGTTGGAGTCCGCTGAAAAGACAATGTCATCCCACAGTGACTCAGGTTGCCGCTTCTTCTTGTTTTGACCACACAGTCAGTGTGTCACCTTCATTGGTCATAAGTAACAAAGAAAATTATCAACAATGTTTCCTGTTTTGGTAGTCAATGTCCAAGACAGACAAGATGAACACCAAAACTGTGAAGCAGAAGATGAGTGGCTCCCGCATTCAGCAACATAAATCAATCTGGGGGGCAAATGATTTATAGCCTTGCACATAAGAACATCAATAAAGTGCCCTTAAGGTGCTCCCTTGACTCTCAGACTGAAGACGCCAGCTGACCTTGCAAGCCTGGGTGCAGGCTCTGTTGTATGTCTTCCTACGTCCCCCTGCTCACCAAGATGCTTGGAAAGACACAGAGAGCACAGTCTGTGCTCTTGTGGTTACCAAAGCAATAAATCAAGGCAGGGGTCAGTAAAGCAGACTGCAATTGAGACAAAGAGACACCATCATCTAACAGACAAGCCTTACTGGATACATAGGATACAACTATACAAAACCAAGCAATGACACATAGTTCTGTTAACAAGACCTCACTAATCCTGGCTATCAGATATCCCAGCAGCCTTGGGGACCTGGAGATGGTACACTGCAGAGATCCATGCAAATGCAGCTCCTATGCAGCTTCTTTATATTCAGTGTTCATGGTCCTTTCTTCTTGTCACTTTTTTTTTCCCCCCAGTTCTTTTGAGTCTTCTAATGCCTTCCCCTACTTCAGCACTTGTTTTTCCTGCCTCTTTTCTAAATCCTTACAAAGACACTTTCTTCAGCTTCTTTATCTCCTTCCATCCTGCTTATGAGCTTTGAAATCACACAACAACAGCTATTCTTCTTTCTGGTTTATTTTGTTGGTCCAGTTCTGGGTTACCTAAGCCAACTATTGCAGATGCCAACTACAGGCTGCACTGGCTACATTAGAACTGCATGTGTAATGATTCTGTGTCTTGATTAACCTAGTATTAGACTTTGGGATACTGCTGTCTCTCTAGCTGTCATTGCAGAACACCAACCTTATTTCTGTAACCATATCTGAAATTAACATAAAAGAAATGTCATGGAGCATGAAAAGTCAACACATAGCATGTATTTGTCTGACTCGTACAAAGCCCTTAATCTAATTCCCTGAAAAACAAGTGAAACATAAACTCTGATTTCACAAGAGCTTGGCTGTGAATGTAAAACAACATGCAAGCAAAAAGGTTATAATATTTTCATCAAGTCCAAGAAAAGGCAGTGATATGCAATATGTCAATTTTAGGACAGGAAAGTAGAGTGACTTCCCAAGATCTTATTTTGGTTTTAATAGAAAAATTCCCATTCTCTCCAGATTTAGAAATTGTTGTGCTCTTTTCTGAAAGTAGAGTCAAGCTATGCCATAGAAAAGTATAGGACCAACATTACTACTCCTATGTAAGCGGCTGTATGGGAGCACTCCAGGAGGCATTCTTGTACTACCAGCAACTAGCAAGTGTATTCAGCTCTCAAGCAAGCAAGCTTTGTCAGAGATCTGCAGGCTTCATCACTTGCCAAGAGAAAATTTCAAACTCTATTTTTCCAATTCCTTACCTCCCGCTCATTTCTTCTCATCTCTCCTGCATCTCAACTCCCCATCCCCTCCCCTGCAGATTATTTTGCACCACCTGATCAACCTATTTAATGTACTAATATGCTCTCTTGTGCACTAATGTGTCTTTCCAAGGTTGCTCAAGCCTCCTGAATATAAATGAACACTTTCTTGTGGAAACTTATCAGAAGAAATTCAGTAAATTAGACCTTCTACTCTTTTTCAATACTCACACCTACATTTTTTATTCACATTTTTGTGACAAAAGTTAGATTTGTGAATAAAATTTTCTGTTTCTTTCACTTGAAATATATCTGCTTCTGCATATATTTTTCAGCTGAAATTACACAGACCACCTTGAGGATTTAAAAGTATTTCAAGATGTTTGAGAATGACAGTATCGCTCTTAGGAATCTAAAGAGGGATGATGCAGAAAGATCCCATGCCAACTTCTGGCTATCCTCTACACCTAGTTTTCCAGGAGTATTATCAGGCTTTCTTGTAGGGATTCAAACACCTGTTCTACTTCAAATCCTGTGCTAATTTCTGTAATCATGGCAGATGCCAGTGAATTCTCAAATCTAGGTGAAATAAACCATAGGGATAAATAACAAACGCAAATTCACATATCTGTATGAAAACAAAATTTGACATGAAGTCACACGTGAATTCTGAACTAGCAGTCTTTCTTATTTAAGTATTGATTTCAATTCTATTCTTTCTTAATGTACTAATACATTTCATAGTTTCTTACTCGCTTAATTATACATTTGTTATACACATATTAATTAAACCTTTGGCAAACACACAGAATAGTTTGAGGCCAAGGTGGCAGAGGCGCAGTTGGCCACCAGAATCTCCTGTAGATTCTGCTGAAACAACTTTGATCTACAGCTGTGGCCAACTCTCTCAGTCAGCAGCCAAAGCTTCAGGTCTTATGGATCTCTAATAGATCAAGACACTTTTGAAGCCTGCAGGCAGAGTCTACCTGGATTCCATTAGATCCTTAGAGGCTTGCCAAGGTTATATACCCAGCAGCTGTAACAATTACTGAATTTATCCAAACTGAAATAGTGTGGTTCTCAGACAATTGATCTTTTGCTGGAAAACTAAAGGTGTGTTGGTGCAAAAAGCAGACCAATTAATTCTGTTGAATATCAGTTTTCTATCAAGTTATCAATACTTTGTTCAAAACAGTAGCAGTACCTCCAACGCTAGCACATAATAACTTTTGTAATTCCTGTTTAGGTTAACCTGACTATTAAATGACTATTGAAGAATAATCTTGTTCACCTCCCTGTCTGGCTCCAGACACTTTTCCTGTTACTGCCCTTGGGCTGGTATTGCTGTTTGTACTCCTTGCAGTGAGGAAAACTAGGCTAGCAAAAGAAAAATTAGCTTTCAACCAGAGTGATTGCCTGGAGCAACTCATCGCACAGCCACAGGCATACAAGTGGCATGAGGGAAGCAGTGGGAAGAAGTGGCAGGAGACAGCGGGAAAAGGAAAACCAGCCCGCGCCTTTCAACAGCAGCCCGTACTTCTGCCAGATGAAAATAGCAGTGTAATGACAGCCTAAACCACTTTGAACAAAGGAAGGAGGCCGCTTTCAGGCACATTTTTTTTCTTTAAAATTTCCATAGTAGAACGTTTGTTTGCTAAAGGGAAAGCATTCAATTATGACAAATTATGGAAAAAACAACATGTTAAAAAATCTCCCAGTTATGTCAGAGTAGGAGATCTGAGTGAGTTTAATGAGCCGAAAAGTTTGAAGAGTTATCACAAGACAATCCAGGACAATAAAAAAATTGCTTGACAAACAACTTTCCTAAAGGACTTTAACTGATTTACCAATACACTTGAATTTTCTGAGACTATATATTCTGCACTCAGACTAAACACTGGAGTACTCTTCATAAAAAATACAGTTGCTGAATGTTTATTTTGCTTGTTAAACTGAAACATAGGAACAGAATTGTTTTGAACTTTTATTACGTTTCTTCTATGCTCTATATTCTGTGAAGTGATTTTTCAAAGCTTTTTTATGTTGACTCTATTTGTTCCTTTGCCTTCTAAATAATAAAATAATCCAGATGGCTACTTTCTTAGAACTCAGACTCTGGCGTCTCTCTGCCCTTTTCTCTCCTGAATACATCAATACTAATTGCTAAAATGTAAAAAATACATAAAAAAAAAAAGCAGGGCAGATTTGCAGTTGAAGAACAGGTTTCTCCTTAAGACTAGAAGACTATTCTGAAATAAGCCTGTATTTAGTTTCCATTTTTTAAAAATGGGAAAAAGGAGATGGTGGAGGGGTGGCAGGAAGACAACATAGCTGCTGTGCAAGTGAATACAGCTTAGTGACGCACTGGGATATGTAATTACTTGGATATTCAACTACGTGGAATCTTCTGGGCTACAGGATACTCACATTCTTCTGTAGCTCATAAATGAAATGAAATGAATTTGGAACATGTGTTTGTCTTAATCTAAATAACACATTTAATCTACAAAAATGACATAACTAGACACAATTAGCTGTCCTGTCCATGGAAAATCCCTGACTAGACTCTCAGGGTGCTGAGGATGAAGCCTCCAGGGTCTGGAGAGAGGTCTGTGGAAGTCTGGACTTAAATAGCAGTTTCCATGGATAGTGGCTGAGTTGGATTTCAAAGCCAGAAAGGGAAGGGAATGAAACAGTGGCTGAAGTTACCATTAGGAAGCTATAAGGATGCAGAAGAAACAGGCTTGGCACTGTGTAGTAGGTCAGGAACGCAACTGAGGTGAGTTACCAAAACTGGTATTGTTGGGTAGCCCTTGAATAGATACTGCATTCAGGGAGTAACGGGTACTATCAGAACCAGAACAGGAAGATTACGTATTACCTGAGTACCCCTCAGTCTATTCCCAAGCTCTTCATTACACACAGCAATAAATTAATTCTGCCTCTTTTTTTTAACATACATTTTATTTATATGACTCATCAAAGCAAAAGGTGAAAACTGGCAGCCTGTCAATACTAAGCCTTTAAAAGCCAGAAGAATTCAATTTACTATACCAAAACTGTCAAATTCCCTTAAACTGACTGACTCCAGCTCTCCTCCCTGTCACCACCTCTTCAGAAATGCAGCCACCTCTTGGCTCCACTACTCCTGGCACCTTTCCAGCATGCTGAACTTGACTGAAAGTGAGCACTCCCTTTAGCAGATTTCCCCGGGCTCATTTTCAGAGATATGGTGAGATTTATGTTTTCATTTCAAAACTGCAGAGGTGAATTTTTAAATAGGTAAATATTTATTTAACCCTTCAATACACTGGAACAAGTATGTATGCATAAAATCTATTTTGTTCAGCCACATATTCACTTTGAGCTCTTTGTGTATGGACAAAAGCCAAAGACTTCCCTACCCAAACCCCCACAAAATCTGGAAAAAAAATAACTGCCATTGACCAGGAGAGGGAGACAAATGAGAACAGCCAAAATCGGGACTGTTGGTGCTCAACCTAAATGAGGCATAACATATTATAAGGAATTTTTTCAAGTCCTGTTTCAAAGAGGGCAGGTGGGACATGCCCATTACAAAATAATCTGTATTCAGGTGCAATGTAAAATGGTTTTCTGATTGCCTAAATTCCTGAAGGTTTCTACTTACTTTTTTTTTCTCTCATCCCTGCAGTTACAGACAAAAATCCAAACTCTTTC
>NW_009193057.1:69965-74171 GCF_000690835.1 Fulmarus glacialis
ATGGTCTGACCTGCCTTTTCTAAGGAAATCAGGGAGAGAGACCAAGGAAGCAAGGCAGGCAGGTGAAGCAGAGACTTTCCCTTTGTCAGAGTGACCTCCCAGAGCCAGAGACAGGTCTGCCAACATTTGAAAGTTATAAATATAGTGTGAAAATGAGGGGATACTTTTGACTCTACTGAAAAATGTGAGAATGCAAGTATTTTCTGTTTGCATGAGGGCTGGAGGCAATGGATGGGGTGGGGGAAGGGAAAGCTGTGCTTTATACAAAGGGGCTAGTCCCGTTTAGCAGACAGTTGTTCGCAGACAGCTTCCTGTGAGAGTGACACGTTTTTTTCCTTATTCTCTTAAATCTTCTCTGTTTTAAGGCTAGGCAGGAGCTACCTGTTTTGAAAAGCAGCATTCTTCTACTGGAGCAGGGGGTCCTTGAAATGGATACCTAAAATGCTGCATAATTGCAAACCTGCACAGTGTAATGAATTCCACTAAAACCACTTTGTTCAGACTTCACTTGGTAATGTGTGTGTGTGTGTGTGCCTGCGCATGTTTGTACACGTACATAAATTTCCCCCAAGGTCATTGCTGCTCTTATTTTAGCCGAAAGCAGTGAGTAGGTGTGTTTCCTTCAGCAGGCACTGAGGATGGTGTGTGAACAGCCTTCTGTAAAACACTCTGCAGCTGGTGAAGGGCGTGCACACGCTGTGGACAGAAAACTGGAGGGGGAGAGATCAACATGCTCGATGGCTGTGCTGCCGCTCAGCAGCAGTTCCAACAAACTGGGAAAATAGGTCAACAGAAACCTCATAAAGTTCAACAAAAACAAATGTGAAATTCTGTACCTGGAACAGAACAACCCCACGAATCTTTACAGCTTAGGGGATCAACTAGAAAGCAGCTTTCCAAAAAAGGACCTGCGACTCCTGGTAGGCAAGAAGTTAAACATGGCTCAGCAGTGCACTTTTGCAGAAATCAAGGCCAACTACTGAGCTGCATTAGCCAGAAGCACAGCCAGCAGGTTCAAGGGAATTGTTATTTCCCTCTATTCAGCATGTGCGAAATTGCACCACTCCAAAGTACTGTCTCCTGGTTTGGGCTCCCCAGTGCTAGCAAGGTATCTGCAAGCTAGAGCAAGCCCAGTGGAGGGCCACCAAGATGGTTTTGGGCCTGAATCAGGTAAGGTAGGAGAAAAGACAGAAAACACAAGAATAACGTTGCAATATTGTAGCAACAATGGAACACCCTGTAGGAGGAGAAGGTGATTTCATTTTAGAGAAAATCTGGTTTAATTTACTTACTTAAACCTGGTCCCAGTGGTCTTGTCAGGCTTCCTTGCAATTACACTTAAGACAAGTGACGCCAGCTACCAACTGCTCCTCAGCTTTCCTGGGTTCATAGCTTTGTGTCAAGACGTTTTGGTAGATGGGGGTTTTTTGTTTTGGGTGTGGTTGGTGGAGGTTTTTTGGTAGCTTTCAGGAGCTGACCCGAATTAGTCTCTCCACCTTCTCATCTCTGTGAATCACTTGGATATGCTGACAGCCTTTTGTGTCTGGAGAAGTTGCCTGTAGATGTATCCAGATCTTAACGAACTGCCAATCTAGGTGACATCAACATATGCCATTTTATAGACATTTTTTCTGCCGTTCCTTCTGGTGCCACCACACCCATTCACTCTCCATTAACACCAACTTTAATGTTTCTGTCCTCTACAGGACAGCTGGGTTTCTTTAAACTGGAAAGGCAGCCATGGGAGAATCAAATTGCTGCCTTGTACTACCTGTTGGTAGTTACAGAGTAAACAGAACTGGACTGTTGTTGGGGGAAATTTTAAGTGAATATAAGGAAAAAAATCTTCACAGCAATGACACTCAAATACTGGGGTAAGTTGTCTAGAGAGGATGCAGAATCACTGTCTTTGGAGATATCAAAAATTTGTCTGGGCAATGCTGGGAGCAGCCTGATCCACCTGCAGAACTGGCCTTTTTGGTGGGAGGGGGGCGGAAGAAGATGGCCCCAGATGACCTCCAAAGTCCCTTTCCAACTTAATTTAATCTGTGATTCCATAACTCGGAGTCCCATACTGGGTGCAGATGTCAAGGTGTTGGCAGTGGAGGGCTGCAGGGGCGGTTTGTGTGAGAAAAGGCCACTGTGCCGGGCACAGCCGGTTCCAGCTGGCTCCAACAGAGGAGGAAAAGAAGGAGGAGGAGGTGCTCCATTGCAGAGCAGATACTCCCTGAAACCCATGAGGACCTCTGCCAGAGCAGATGAAGAGTGTGAGATGAAAGGAGTAGCAGAGAGAAACTGCTATGTACTAACCGTAACACCCCCCCTTGCCCCACTTTTTCCTCACTGAAGGGACTGAGTGTGACCTGCAGTGGTAAGAAGCTGGTAGGACAGGCATCTGGAGAGAAGGGGTGAAGTGAGCCTTCACTCATGGGAAACGGGGGAGGAAAGGTGTTTTCCCATGTGTTTTAATGTTTGTTGTTTTGTTTCCCAATACCCAAATCAGTAATTACATACATATATAAAAATTAGCAATAAATTAAGTTAATTTGCCCAAGGTGAGTCCGTTTTGCCTGCAATGGTAATTGGTAGGTGATCTCCCTGACTTTATCTCGACCCAGGAGCTTCCTCATTCCTGTTCTTCCTATTGTCTCCACCATCCTGCTGTGGATGGGTGGTGAGCAAGCAGCTGGGTGAGAGCTTGACTGCCAGCCAGGGCCAACCCACCACAACTCCTTTTACAGAAGGATCGCCAACTAGTCACATGTGTATGAACGTTTCTTCCTACCTTCCTTGGGGAATCTCTACATTTTGCAAACATTTGTCACAACATACCAACCAGGTGACTTGTGCCTGTCATCTGTGCCATCCTCAAAATCAATACGAGTTGTACACATATTTTTACTTACGGATGTGGATGTGAACGGCATGCACCTATGGGAGAAGTCTTTACTCCTATAGTGCTTATACTCCTAAGATGAGGAATGATTGACTCCCAGAGATGCAGGTGGAGGTACACATCATCACATGTCATTGCCTCTCCTCGCTAAGGAGGAACTATTCAGGAACAGCTTGACAGTATCAGTGAGACATAAACAGCTTGCAGCCCCAGGGGATGGGATAGGGGTGTTTACTCTTTGCCACACCCCACTTGTGTAGCCGACCTACTCCAGAGTTGGCTGCAGCATTTGCTGGACGCTTTCGTGAGCCAGCTCAACTCATGCATCGGGCAGAACATTCCTCTTGGAAGATGGGAGTAGCATCTACCACTTAGTGAACTAAATTGCCTCAGTGAGGTGTCTGACAAATGCCAGAGATAGCACAGGTGAAAGAGGGGAACTCCTTCAGCAGCAGCCGGCTGTTAGGTCTACTCAGCTGAATCATCAAACCAAAGCCAGGGAAGAAAGTAGCAAACATATACCTATCCCTCCCCCTTGACGTTGTCGGAAACGTCCCCTGAGGTGTATAGGGTCACTACCTCAATGCCTTCAGAAGCACAGAGGTCAGAAAACAAAGTTTTCACCAGAACTACCAAAAGTGCAGCAGAGCTGGCTAATGCCCAAGCACACGTACCGCTCCAGTTTGGCACAAAACCGTGCGTGACAAAACCACTCAGCCACAGAGAAGTCGTGCCAGCCATTGGCTCCAAACGCAGAGAGGCATCCCACAGCGCCTGCAGGACAAGGCGTGCTGTCTCCCTTCTGCTCCAGATGCTGCTTGAGGAAATTGCTCCACAGAGGGAAGTCAAACCGCAGGGCAATATCCTCTCCAAAATGGAGTCAGGCCGGTTTCCTTTAATCTGTAAGAATGGGGGATGGGTTAAAAAAAAAAAAAAAAAAAAGAAGATGCAGTGTCTTCTGTGGTTATGGAGTGACAAAGCCATGGTGTGCTTATCTTCCTGGTGACTGTGTGGGGCAGAAGGGAGAGGGTAATACCCAGGTTTGTCTCCTGTACTGACAGGGGTGACTGGCCTGACCATGACTGGGGGGAGATGGGCAGGTGCAGGGGGGCCTTTCTCAGCCATGGTGGTGGCAGGCAACAGAGCTGCATTGCTCCTTGCAGGGCTGTGACAAGAGGGGACAGAGCAGCTGGGGCCCCATGTCTTCAAGGAGGCATATATGTACTGGGGGAGCAAGAAGCCGAGTCCGAGCACAGGACAGGCAGGGAAGGAGAGCCCTACCTCTGCACTGCACACAATTGGGGGGGGGC
>NW_009193058.1:0-2714 GCF_000690835.1 Fulmarus glacialis
TTGGACTCGATGATCTTAGAGGTCTTTTTTAATCTTAATGATTCTATGATGTTATCATCTCTGAGATGACACTACGCATGAGATATTTCAGTTCAAAGGCTATGACCAGCTGAGAATAGAAGTACCTTCTCAACTTCTGAACCATTATTCTGGGGCTAATTGTGTACGTATCTATATCTACACATAAAAAACCTATGCCATATAAATCTACCAAAAGACGTCTTAAATGTCTTCTGCGCCCTTTGTATAATAATGTAGCTTATGTCTAAAAATTCTACCTGGCACATTTTATTTTCAGAAAGGATCAAAATGTCAAATCTAGGAACGGTTTTAGTACAGATACTATTGTTTCTCTTAAATTAAAAAAATGTAAAGGTCTCTGAATAAATTAGCACAGTTGCCATGGAAACATAGTGGGCAAGAAATATTTATAGTTGCTGCAAGCAATAATTTTGCAGTTTAATACTTTAAAATGTCAAGCAACACATAATCTCTAAAACAAAATAAAATGGGGTTTTTTTGTTTGTTCGTCAGTGTGTATATTCTCAATTTTCTGTTAAAATATATTTTCACTTCTTGCCTACAGAAAAAAAAGAAAAAAAAACCCACAAAAAACCAAACCCCAATATGTTCTCTGGTTGGCTAAAAACATTTTTCAGCTATAAAAACAAATAACATCTTGTCAGACTTAGGTGTCCTATTTTACATGTGTGATCATTAAAGTCAACAAATGCAGATTTTTCGATGCTAATTAAGTTAAGAATCTTTTTAAAGTGTCTAAACTCTAACGTTAATCACAACTACCAAAACTGTACATGCCTTATTCATAAATGCAAGATAGTACATGTCTTATTCATAAATGCAAGATATCTGATACTCCTATTAAAACAAGTGAAATGTGTGTTATTCCTAACTTGTTAATTGAAACAGTACATTATAATAACATACAGGGAAGCACTGGGAAATTATCTCAGTATATATTGGATATGAGAAGTCTGACGAATTTCCTTATACCTCCTATATCCATTCTCAGCTAAACCCGGTAATCTTGCCAGGGAAACAACACAATTAGGTTCATTGTGTTGGTACGTTGGTATGAACATTGAGCTTCATAACAAGGATGGACTATGTCTTCACTTGTCCTCAGTCCTACCCAGCCACAGCATTTGAAAATGCTGTTTCTCAGTTCTGCATTCACTCAACTCCTATGTAGAAAGGATTCTGCATAGTGCAGAGAAGTGTGCGTTGTTGTGGAGAGACATATGAGCACATGTAAGGAAGGGGAAAAATGTGTTGTGAGGGGTGAAAAGGCGGCATAGTGGTACACTCGAGTGTCCTAAAAAGGTGCTCTTAGAAGACACTAAGAACAAAATCAGACCTGAGATCCAAGTACTAATAGCAATGCTTCTGGCATTCGTGTTGCAATTGTCTGTGAGGACGCTTCGTGACATGCTGCACCCATCCATGATTTTGAAATGCTCCCTTTTCTCATCATACCTAGCCTTATTTGATTGTAAGTACTTTGTAACAATGGGAGAGAACATTGGCACAGTCTATTAGGTGGAAATATTTTTTAAACTCTGACTTACTTAAGTATTTGAGGAACTGCCCTACAGGCTCTGCATTCAAGTGGATCCTACCTAGGCACATCACTAAACATGGGCACACTTCCACATGTACAGTTATCTCTAAGGAAATCAGAGGGGGTCACGAAGATAGAGAAGAAAAACTACAAAATAAAAACAAATAGTTTCTACTAAATTCCTTGAATGAGAAAGGAATTCCTTTTAAAGCTAGAGGGATTCTTCCCGTATAGTTCTTCTTCTGTTTGAATAAGGGGTAAGAGCAGAATTAATCTACCCTGCCATAAATCATGTGAAAGAACAGAAATAAGTAAGACATTAACTTCTGATGTACACTTATTCATTTTCAGGATTTTACACTGCAAATAACTGCAAAATGCTGTCAATTGTAACAGCAAGTCAATTCTAAGCAAGATGAAAGTATTATATACATTATTGCACTGGATAGAACCACATGCATTTAAGAAAGACCACTCTTAAAAGTTCATCTCCATTCAGCAATGCAGATCCTGAAGTATTAAGAATATTACTCAGAAACAGAAGCAAAATACTGAACAGAAGGAAGAAGAGCTCAGATTTTCTTCTCTCAGGAAAACTTGTTTATTTCTTCAGACGACCGAGGCCTATGTATGATTTTACCATCGATCACAACAGCAACTGCTATCTGCTTTGTTTACCAAATTGGAAATAATAAGTTCATGACTTACATAGCATTCAGGGAGAAAAATGAAGGTGACATTTCTGCTTGCATATTGAAAGTGAAATTTCTGAGTGCTGAGTTTGTAAATAACAGGAAGGTTTCATGTTAAAAGATGTGGATTTCTTGATGATTGTTTTAACTATGTGCTAAGTTGCTTTAGAAGATATTTTCTTATTTTTGTCATGTTCCTCATCTTGAAAATTATTAGTTTGCTCTGTCGTTTCCCTGTTAACAAATTGATTGTTTCCCTATATTTTTGAAAATGTGCCTGTAGCATGATTTCTTTTGCTTTTTCTGTTTAAATAACATATTTAGTTAAAAGTTTCTAGAAATAAACAGGTCTCGCCAGCACTTTGCTAGATTGTTAAGTTCGGTGTTGTTACTCATGATGAAACACGTTGGGAATTTCATAGAATAGAATCATAGAATCA
>NW_009193059.1:0-793 GCF_000690835.1 Fulmarus glacialis
CCGATTCTCTCCCTGCCCCGCCGAGGGGGGAGGGGGAGAGGGAGCGAGCGAGCAGCTGCGTGGTATTTGGCTGCCTGCCAGGTTAAACCACAACACGAGCTATTTCAGAAAAAAAAAATCACATTGAAGAAGACTAATATTTAGAACTGTAATTACACATTAGAATGTGTATTTTCAAGACTTTTTCTAAATATTACTGCCAACAATAAAAACTCTTAGCTAAAAATATGGTATCTTTAAATACATCAATTACCACATAGTGTCTGAGTGACTTTTTTGAGGTCCTCTAAGTAGTATGGACTTCTTGCTCATAAGCACTGATCTGCATATAGTTCAAGCAAGGAAATACTCATTATGGAGG
Source organism: Fulmarus glacialis (assembly GCF_000690835.1). Lineage (NCBI taxonomy): Eukaryota > Metazoa > Chordata > Aves > Procellariiformes > Procellariidae > Fulmarus > Fulmarus glacialis. The sequence goes on from NW_009193059.1 coordinate 362, forward strand.
AGAAACAAATACTTCCTCCAGAAAAACAAACAAACAAATAAACCCTAAGCAGTATAGTAATGAAATATATTGCAGTATTAATTACAGCACTAATTTTCTATTTATACCTAAGTGAATTTGCATAGACAAGCTATTTTTGGCCCAACCACCTCATCTAACTTAGAATCATAGAATCATAGAATAGTTTGGGTTGGAAGGGACCTTTAAAGGTCATCTAGTCCAACACCCCTGCAGAGAGCAATGACTAGATCAGGTTGCTCAGAGCCCCATCCAACCTGACCTTGAATGTTTCCAGGGATGGGGTATCTACCACCTCTCTGGGCAACCTGTTGCAATGGTTCACCACCCTCACTGTAAAAAAATTCTTCCTTATTTCTAGACTAAATTTGCCCTCTTTTAGTTCAACACCATTCCCCCTTGTCCTGTCACAAC
>NW_009193060.1:0-3610 GCF_000690835.1 Fulmarus glacialis
GACAGCCGGCGCCGCAGAGGGCAGCGGGGCCCGGCCCCCCCGGGCATGCCCCATCAAGGAAACAGTCCCCACTGCCCCCAACTCAGTTGGATAAACCCGCTGCCCCTTCATCCTGCTTGATGTCTGACCAAACATCAAATTATGAAACGGGTAATAATTAATCCGACAAGTTAGTTACCAGCTCTCTCCCTCTCCCCCCTCTCCAGCCAGGAGCACAGATTTCCTCACCTCACCTAAACCCCTGATTCTTCCCTGCAATAAGGCCCCAGCCTGAAATGGAGCCCAGGGTTAATTAGAGGCGTCCTGTCAGACCTGACTTGAAATTGAAAGAAAAATGTTTAAATATTTATGAATTTGACATTTACAGTCGGATGTCTTTTAAAGCAGAACACCTCTCCCTGTGGTGGTTGGGGCTGCCATGGTGCGTGTGCCTGGGGTGGAAGGGAACAATAGCTGTTGCATAACAAGAAAAACAAATCACCTTTTTTTTTCCCCCCCCTAAGGCTTAACAAATAAATAGACCACATAAATTACACATAATTAAATATTAAACTCAGCTACATGTAACTATGCATTTTTTAAACTTTATGTAACAGAATATATTGACATTCCTCTGAATGATTTTCTCCTTGGAAAATTGTGTACTGTCACAGAGTCCCAGTGAAGGAAAAACAACTAATTCCTAAATGGCTGGCTTAGGAAGTGACTCTAAATACGAAGGCTTTGGAGATGTTCAGCCAGTCTTTCCTTGCTTTGACACAGCCCGGCCTAAGCTTAAATGCTAGAAGGCAAAGATTTACCCTGTCTCAGAACAACATTGCACCTACCACTTACACTCAACAGTGTTTGCTTGAAGTACACTGATTCTGTGAGGGCTTGTGGTTGTTGGGTTTTTTTAAGAGGGGAGAAAAATGCTTAGGATCTGATCTCATGTAGGCTTTCCCTGTCCCTCGACAGAACGCATTTTACATACACCCAAAAGTGAGTCAGTAACTGGAGCAGCCATAACACTGGAGTCACAAATCACTGTTCTAATCAAAGAGCAGCATCCCATTCCGCAGTATCATCCCATGATGCAGCAGAACAGCCGACATTTCAAACGAATTCCAGGCAAATGTCAGTAAATATTTAATGTACGCTTTCCTGTAAATAAGTTCTCACACCTATGTTGGAAGTGTGGGAGAAAGTCTTTGTAAGAGCAGAGAGGAGCTCCCATGCAGTGATGTGAAAGCTCACCTTCTAGATGGCTCAGCACAATTACACTTCATTATTTCCTTTAGGACACAGGGCCTGATTCTGGTCCTTGCTGAGGCAAAACTAACTGAAGTTGAGGTTTTGTTTTGCTTCATAAATTTAAAACGATATACCTGATTTAAAACCCAGTTTGCCAGTTACTGCATCCAACCTCTCTTCCAGTTTGCAAAGGAAGAATCACTACGATTCATTTTAAAACATCTTGACATTATAATTTTTTGCAATTTTTGCATGCCTTGATTTTTATATTTATATTAGACAGTTTTGTTTCTGAGCAATAACAAAAAAATGCAGATTTCTTAGTAAACATGGGCAAAAAGATGAACTTCAGAATATGATTTGTTTCAAAATATTAGAATGTTAAAAAACTCAGGAGGTGCTATTTTTAATTTGGAATTCACTATAGAATCTAATAAATGAAAGAAGTGAGGCGGAAATAATCATCTATTAATTCTGTGCATTACAAAATCTTTTCAGAAGCTATTATCAGAGCAAGAGGCATTGTGGTTTGGATTCAGGGTGGGAGAAATCCTTTGTGCAACTGAAAGCTATTGTTCCTCTGTGCAGATGAAATTGTACTTGCAAATCTGCCATTCAAGGAGGGAAAAAAGTGCCTGGGCAGAAGAAAAGAATTCTACAAGAAAATCGTTATTCTTAAAAATAAACTTCACTAAAATAAGTTTTAGTTCATTAGAGTTTTTTTAAAGAGGATCCTTTGCTAATAATCGCAGCCACCGATATTAAAACAAACTATAAAGGATATGTGTATTATTTCCTTAATATAGAAAGCATGAAGAAAGGGACATGTGTGGGTGTGTATGGAGGTATATATATAATATATATTCATATATATATATACACACACACATCTGTGTATGTCTGCTCGCTTAAATAAATCTAAACTTAAATTCACTTCTAGTGATTTCCCTCTGTAAGGTTATCTGAGACAGAGGTTGGGATACACTATGCTGGTTAAGTTTTGACAGGTTACTAGAAAACCAGAGAAATACTTTACATCAGGAGGAGCCTTGCTGCCCTTATCTGTCCCCAGGAAACCTACAGTAAGATTTTTTTTCCTTTAGTAAAATAAGAAAGCAAACAAAAGGGAAAGCAGCTTCTCCTTCGGTTTTGGTTCCTGCTTCTCCTCCCCTACTTTGCACTCCCAGTCAGGTTAGACTGGGGCACCAGGGCCTGGGGATGTTCACCTTCAGTGCATATGATGTTTCTTGCGTTCACCACTGCACTCCCGAGCTGTATGGTCCAGGCTACTTGTTGGTGTTTCAAGGTACTATCTTTAGAGTTAGTAAGAGGTTTGTGGGGCCGCTGTCCTCTGCCTCCTTCTTCGCCCCCTCCCCCAGAAAGCTTGCCTGATGCCGGGATCACTTTCAGCAGATGTCAGTTCATCACCTGAAATGAGGTCAATTTAACGCTTTTACTTGGGAGGATGAAATCGGCTGGGAAGGTACTTTTTGCTTCTTTTAGGGGTCGGAAAGATTAGACAAATCGACAAACACAAAAGGCAGATGGATTTCTGGGAACTGCAGCTTATTCAAATCACTGAGAAAGGTCACTTGCAAGAGCCACAGATCTATTCATCTGTAGGGGTACAATGATCTTTCCGCAACCTTCAACACCACAAAGCACTCTGGAGCGTCTCTATACCTTTTAGTAGGATTAATACCACGAACAATGACTGAATACAATCAAGAATTCAGCGAGTTCAAAGATCCCTTGATCAATGGTAGATATTTTCTTCTGGCTTCCTAAAGGCAAACAGAAGTGAAGTTTCTCGTTAGAGTTACAAGAATTTATAGCTATTATCCTGAATCCCACTACAAGGTGATGCTGAATTGCCAAAATGTCCAAGAACCCCAAAGAAGTTTGTGGCGTGGAAGGAATAAGGTTGCGAAACAGGAAATTTAAAAAGCTTCAAGATTTTCCTGAGGATCTGGGTATTTTTTTAAGTCGGCATTTAGTTAAAGAGTACGGCACAAAAGCCTACAGCAGCACTGAGTCACTGTAGGGATAACACACGACTCGGGAAACCGGACAGCCACATCCATGCTTGTGGAGGAGGTAGGTGAGCCGGAGACGGAGAAGCGTGGCCCGTCCTGCCCGAAGCCGCGCAGCGTGCCTCTGGGGTGGCAGCGAGAAGAGGAGGGCGCGGAGACACCACGGTGAAGAAACTTTGATTCCCATCTCTAAGGACTCAGGAGCAACTAGGGGAAAGCAGCAGAACGGGAGCACCAGGAAGCAGGTTTCCTCCTCAGCCCGGGCTTTGTAAGCCAGAGTGAAACAGATAAATAGAGGGACTCAGCAGCTCCAAGTCACTAAGTGTCAGAGCCCGAGCCAAGAG
>NW_009193061.1:0-21483 GCF_000690835.1 Fulmarus glacialis
AGAAAGGAGGGGTGAGGGGAAGGTGTTTTAATTATTTCTCTTTACCTTACTCTGATTTGATTGGTAGTAAATTAAATCAGTTTCCCCAAGTCGAGTCTGTTTTGCCCACAATGGTAATTGGTGAATGATCTTTCCCTGTCCTTATCTCGACCCATGAGCCTTTCATTACATTTTCTCTTTCCTGTCCAGGGAGTGACAGAGCGGCTTTGGTGGGCACCTGGCATCCAGCCAGGGTCAATCCATCACAACTATACATACAATAGATTTTTTAAAAGCACATTTAGTGACAAAAAAATGTAAAATGAAACTTTAAATGAAAAAACATCTCCCTAATATGGAATTGCAAAGTTAGTCTTCACTAGTTGGCAAGGGAATGTATGAAAGGTCTGCACTTTATTTTTATCCAGAGTAGGAAGTATTAAATTAACTAAACTGAAATTTTAAAATGTCAACAAGTTTTTTGGGGGTAATGAAAAGCCAATTGTCATGTTGTCATAAAATTGGCTTACATTTTCTACAAAAAATGTTGTGAATATTTATGATGGGATGAATGATTTGGTACATATGATCTAGCCTATATCATGCTAGCAGCAATAAAATACAATTAGTAATAAAAAATGACCATATTGTTTTTGCATCTAGAATTTATTACGTATTAAGAAAAAGTCATGTACTCTATAAAAATACTAGAACAAAAAGGAAAACAAAATGCAAAGAAAGCATAGCTCCATGAAGTACTGGGATAACATAAAGAAGACAGAAATACATCAAATTTTTGTTATTTTAATCTTCACAAAATAACTTAATTGTGGTAGACTGGTCAACAGTGTTAACTACATTGAGAAAGAACAGAAAATAGAGCAAGGAAAGGATGCAAACTGAAATCAAATCAGCTTTGTCTTATGTGCTTATATTGAGACTGAAGGATTGAAAAATTTCATGTAGCAATGCTAAATCATTAACGGTAATCTCCTAGAAATTATGCAAGATGCATAACATCTTAGAATATTGGAGAAGAGAGTTACACATACTTAAATCAGATTTAACAATAAATTTAATTTGGTTTAAGAGGGCAAAACTGTGGATCACATACTTCAATAAAAAGATAATGAGAAATAGCATTGAATTTTAACTGATATGAAGAGGTGTTCCTTTAATACCTACTTTGCTAATGGTCTTATTTTTTTAGCAGTTACCAGAAAGTTATTAGACTCATTATACATTGTATGCTTGCACAGCAAGAACAAATGTAAATGTAACACTGTTGATCAATTCAAGAAAATATTTTGCTAAAGTAAAAATCCTGACAATCTTCTTATCTTTCATCTAACTGTGAGATTTGTCAGGTGCAATTAACAAATATCAGTGATCTCATCTTGAGCAGGAGTGGAGGAAACATGTTTCAGACCAAAAAATTCTCTTTATCTGATAGGACGATCTAACTTATATATTCCCTTTTGAACTCTATAAGGTGATATACCCCAAAACATGCTTTGAGTAACATATTCTGTTGACTGAGATGTACATTTACACATCTAACATAGGAAGCCACTGGATCATTATCAGACCATCACTTCTTGAAGTGTTCAGTATCAGCCCAGCCTCATTTCATAAACAATTTGTAGAGACAGCTGAGGCTAAAACATCTTTAGGCTTTGCCTAAACATACTCCAAATTAACACCTCAATTCATTACATTGCCACTTCATTATTCCATCTGTAAAGTCATATGTTGTCCTCTGAGTGTAAGGTTCCTCTCTCATTTCTGCTATACAAAATAAAAAGTCTCTTTAGTATCTGTGCCTTTTAGTAATTTGCTTTCTTTTTGTAACAAAAAAAAAAAGAAGCAGAGGGAGAAGACTTTTCAAGTGCAAATAATGTCGAACCTACTAATCTTTCTCCTTTAAAGGAATACCATAATCCCAGAAAGATGCAGAAGAATTACATGACCTCTGAAGAGATGCTGGAAGAACTTAGTCCACAGGAGGGAAGACTGGAGCAGGATGTGATAACCGTCTGCAAAGATCTAAAATGTTGCTGCATGAAGGAAGGTCACAAATTATCCTACATATCTACTTGGAAAAGGACAAGAGATACAGGAAAAGAAGCAATGGAATCAGTTTAGCAAGGGAGAATTAGGTACCAGGAAAAAACTTCTTAATAGTAGAATTAAGTACTTGGGCAGATAATTTAGTGAGAGACTTAAAAAACAAAATATGAAAGTAGTTGTCAGAAATCAACCAGACTCACTCGTCTCTCCTTCACCAAGAGTAGTCTTCAGGGTTTCCCAGTTTACCTTTCTATCTCTAGAAATTAAGAAATATTTTCCAGGTTTCAGGTCAACATTCACATATACTCGTGAAAAGAAATATAATTGTGACATTGATTTACAATTTTAAACTGATGTAACCCTTAACTTCCATGTTAATACAGTTCAATACAAGCAAGTCTTGGGCACTTGTGGGACACTGGGGAAAAGCATGACAAGGTATGAGTGACTGCCACTGAGAAGTTGTCACAGGTGGCCCGTCCACTTCAGTGGCCTCTCAGCTGCTTTACCAGCCTCAGGAGGCACTCATGCTACTCTAGTTTAGGGGCGGGGGACAAAGGGTCTGAAGTTCCTCAGCCCAATCAAATATCCAAAGGGACACAGGCTTAATTTAAAAAGCAAGCAAATTTGGTGAAAAATAAAACTCAATCACCCTTTGCAATATGAGCAAGAGAAAAGTGATGGGTGAAGGAGAGGAGATTTCAGGCTGAGCTTCACCGACAGCCTGAATCAGTTCCCCTAGGGCCTGCGATGGCTTCTCTGTGGCCTGTGCCCAGATGGGCAGGGCCACCCTCACCCCGGAGCTGGCACTGGGTCTGCCTGTTTCTATACTGAGCCATGTCAGCACACTAAGACAGCAGAGATGTAGCCTTTTTTTCCTTAATGTGCTGAAGCAGCTCATAACAGCAGCTCTGGTCAAACTAGACCCAGAGCGGGTGGGAGACAGGCGTGAGGGCTGAAAAGCTCTGGTGTGAAGGGCAAATCTCTAGGTCCATCATGCAACATCAGCCTTGGACTCACAAAAGATGGTGAGACACAGCCAAGCTTTCCTTGGAGAGAAGCAGCAGCTGACTGCTTGAAAATTTCTCTTATTTTCCACAATAAGAGAATGGGGTGTTAAAATGAGAATAGCATGCTAAAATGAGAGAGTAAACTGCAGAGCCAAAGTCATCACCATCCTGATAGGTGTGAGTGAGCACCAGGAGGTCTCAACCCTTGTTTCCAGTGACGGGGCCACAGGTGCCACATTTGAGGGAAGGAAGGCCCCCACCTGGGATACTGCACCCAAGGGTGCATGTCACAGCTGCAGACGTTGCCTAGCCCTGCCTCATGACCCAAGAGCATTTGAACCTCAATATTTTGGCTGAGGTACAGCAGACCAATGTATGCTCCATAACTGCTGATATACAGATACACTCATCAACCTTTTGTACTACCCTTTAGCTGCTTCTCATTAACTGAGCCGCAGTAATCATTGGAAATAATCAACATGCATCTTTGGACTATTGTTTAAATAATGGATTGTGTAAGAAAAAAATAGATAGTCCAGCCATACTTCCTGGATAACAGTATATAGTTATAAAAATAACAGGAAAAATGCCTGTTCTTTTTATTATCTCTATGACGAGTCACTGTTTTCTTCCTTTGCTTTATCACTGTTTCCTTCCTTATAAAAAAAAAAAATATACTACTTTCCACAAAGAAACACTTCAAAATATTTTCCATGGGCTAATACTTCAAGGAGTGTCTGGACGATGCTCTTAGTCATATGGTTTAGTGTTTAGGTAGTCCTGTGAGGAGCAGGGAGTTGGACTCGGTGATCCTTATGGGTCCGTTCCAATTCGAGAAATTCTATGATTCTATGATAATTTTCTACACCTTTTAATCCCTTTCTTTATGTTAATTCCCTACCACATGTAAATGCAGCATTTGACTTGAATATTTAAGAGAAGCATATGGAAGGAAGGCAAAAGGTTGGCAGAAAATGTATTCAAGACTGTTCTCTTCCCCCACTACCCGTGGATTAGTGAGGTCCAGAACATGATTTTAAATATGGGTAACAAGGGTGTATGAAAAATGTCACATCTGAAAAATGTCCTAATGCCAGCTCCCCAACACTGATTCACGGCCTCACCTACCTGTCAGTCTCTATGGGGGTGGGAGGTATGTAGTAACTGAATTTTCTCTACATCAACTGGCAAGGAAGACACTGTAGTTCTTCCCCTCCTGCAACACCTTCAGACTACAATTGTATCAAACCTATTTTCTGAAAGAGGAAGGAAATTTCATAATTAACAGCACAGAAGGAGATAGAGAGAGCAGACATTCACATGGACTGTTACCAAAGGAATCTCTTAACTACAAAACTATAAAAAGATCGTTAGGGCTCGGTTTCTTTTTTTTTTTTTGTGGGAAGTTACACAGAATAGTTCAAATAAAGAGTAAAAGGAGCTCTGTGAACAGCTCTAAGGGCTGGCTTTAATCTCAAATAGTTTCCAGATTTCTTTGTTATGAAGGGCATCTAAATCTATCACAGCTCTTCCAGGCATAGTCTGAGCATTGTAATATCACTGCAATACAATTTGTTCTTTTATTTCTTTTTGGGGTTTGAATTTATAACTCTATGGGAGCAGAAGGTGGTTTGCCTAAGGCTTAGTCATCAGTTCAGTTTACCTGCTTCCCAGGACCTGAGAGCTATCACCTTACTTAGCCTGAACATGCCCTGGGCATACTACTTGGGTCACACCATTTGTGCAGAATTGCCTGTTTTGGAGAGAAAGGCACCTATCCCTTGCCTAAAGTAATCCATATTTAAGTAGACAGCCACCTGAGCTTGACTAATGAGCTTGAAAAGAGCTACAAGGGTGATGGTCATGGTTGGGATTTATGGTTCAGATCCCGTTTGCAGGACAAGTTTTTTTTGTCTAGTTTGTGCTGACAATGCAAACCACACATGCCACAGGGAGCTGAGGCCAGGGCTCCAGGTCTGCTTTAGCCCAGCCACCAGCCATGGGCACGCAGTTAGACCAGCCTCCCTCTTGCCTCTTCTCTCTCTGACTCACTTACTCCTTGCTGCATGAACACAAAAAGAGGGGTGGATAGTGTCCTCGCCTAAAGCAAGCCAGGCTTACCACGTTTAGGGAACTTTGAAGGGTTTAGATTCAACTCCTTTTACCCACTGCTGGTCTTCCACAAACACCTTGACTGTTACAAACAAGACAGTAATCTGCAGCCATTGCTAGCACCATGTAACCATCTTAAAAAAGACTTCAGCAGACCAGAGCACAAAATGCTGAAGGCATCTAATGCTTCTTGTAGAGTCCTGCCTTCTCAGGGAAGAGGTAAACACCTAGCATAAATGTACCAAGCTGTTTTCTGGGGATATATATCCCAAAAAAAAATATAGAGAGAGGGAGAAGTACACAATATACTACTTAGCTCTCTGCTAAAAAAAAATTTGAGAAAAAGTGAAAAAATGGAGAAAAAAGTGCTCAACCTGGGCATTTCAGACAGGGAAACTGGATTATACCCACTGGTGTCAACAGCCCGGCGAATCATCTAATGCAGAAAAAAATTACCAGGTGCTCCTTTGCATTACTAACCAAAAACTAGCAATTTCTTCACTAAAGCATAGACAGAGAAAGAGGAAACTTAGGAACTTGCAAAGCTGAATCTTGCCATTCCTATCTCTGCAACTAATGAATGTTAAGAAGATGGAAGAGGAAGTGAAAAATAATCAAGAATGTAGGAACAAGCTACATGTAGAAACATCCATTTGACAGACAGCTGTGAAATGAGCTGGTCATCTCCAGCCAGATTTCCACGGACGAAACCAGAATCTCTATGGTGAGTAAGAAAATTTTACAGTGCCCAAACCTTCCCTGATTTTCAACATATCTGGAAACAGAAAAAGGTTAGTGTTTCTGTTCCCAGCTCTGCCCTTGTGCAATCTATCAGGCCCTCCTCCTTTCCAATTAAATCATACATCCTCTAATTTTTACATCTGCACAAAATGATGGTGTTGTGAAGTCTAACTGACATCTAGAAAAATGTTTTCAGCTCCTCAGATACAAGACCTTGTGTCACGATACACAGCATTAAAAACTGCTAGGATGATCTGAACTACCACCAGAAAGCTGGTAAGCATTGGTCAAAACTTCAAATTCAAGTCACAGCCAGTTCCCACTAAAGGATTATCCAAGGCCACGTTCTCTGCAGCCAATGTCACGCTTTTTTCAGTTAACACTCATCTTTAAACATTCGTCTAAACAGGAACATCATCCATCAAAGTACACTTTTGTGCATGCTGTTCATATCACTGCATGTACAGAGTGCTCTTAACTTAGCTGAATTTCCATATTTATGAAGCCAATGTGCATTTAAAATGAATTTGGGCTCCTGCCCGCATTTTTAGTAATCTCGCTCTTTTTCTTGGCAGCATCACAGTCTATCAAACTTAAGTCTGTTCTGGAAAACTTCAGTGCAGAATACATTTTCCATGTTATTTTACATGAGGCATTCATGAGCTTAATTCTTTATACCAAGACATATGCATGCACTATTTAAAGTATGCTCTTCATTTCAGTAACATTTTGTCAGACTCTTCATTAGGAGGCATGTAAACGACGAAAGATGAGCAAATGTTTGCAAGATCACTTCCTATACCATGAACATCGATTAGTTCTGCACAAGTTCTGCCCAACTTTGTATAAAACAACAGTATGCATTAAAGAGCAAAACCAAATGTGATGTTTGGGCTGCAGGACAACCCCATACATTATTTTCATCTATATATATAGCTTTTTTTAAAAAAGAAGATTAATTTGATTAGTCTTAATACTTAGAGACTGGCTGGAGTACTTGGAGAGATTTACAATTCTCAGCCAACTGATGAAAGCTAAACAGGGTTTGAGCATATCAGAAAACAACAAGCAGTATGAGCAAAAAGAGGAACCAGGGAATTATAAGCCCAGGCAGACTAATTTGAATTCCTGGAAAGGTAGCAGAAAAAATGGTACTATTTGTTAATCATGAAAGAATAACTAGATAGTAAGGAATCATAGTCAAAAAGGTAACCCTGTATTTGTGGTACCCTGTTGATGAGCCCTGCATTCACCCATGCCCTGGACCGTCTGGCTGCGATGCCAGGCACAGCTTCACTGCCAAGCTGGTCTGAGCAAAATGTCGTGCAGCAGGTTGGGGAATCAAGCCTTGCACATCTGCAGTCTTGATAATGACTCCACTCAGTGGTAAATAAAAGATGCTGCAGCTCTTAAGGGGGGCAGCCCGTCAGGGAAGCCGCTTGTGGTCCTCGTGCCAGAGCCAGTGATCCGAGCTGGCCTGGCATCACCTCGCTCCTGTCTGCAAGCCAAAACCTCGTGCCCAGGCTGATCTGCTTTAAACAGTGAGAAAGGTGCCAGAGAGCCACGTGAGCCATGCCTCGCACCCGCTCTGCGTCTGGAGGGGCTGTGAATGTCCGTGCCTGGTCTCGTCGGCAGACTCAGAGCTACAGCAAAGTCACTCACTCACTGATCAAGAGCAGACCATGACTTAAACAGACAGACAGCTTTCCCTGAAACACAGTAAAAATCATAAGAATATTTTAAAGCATAGGTTAAGGAATTACTTTCTTTCACTACTATCTCTGGCCCAAAAGCATTACCACTGGTATGAGATCTCTAGCTCCTGTTATCTACAGACAAATTCACAAAATAGGCTGGCTCTTCTAGATATGATTCCAGATTTCTGCCATTCTTATTCTTTATCAGTAACTGTATTGTTTACTCACACTGTCATGAATGTGGCTGTTTCATTTCATATAAAAATGTATGAGGACTATTTTCACCAATATTTAGAAGAGGTCCAGTCCTGCACTTTCTGGGCACGTACATTTCCTGATGAAGCCCAAGCGCTGGGGCACAGAGGGACGGCAGGAAACATCCATAAACTAAAATGCAGAATGAGCTTCATAAAGAATATGCAGGAACTGGCTTGTGAAATGAAATGCAAACCTGAAGATTCTTATGCAAGGAAAGACTGACTAGAGACAGTTTCCGTTAACGAAAACAATAGGAAAGCATAATACACACACAGAGCTGCCACTGTTCTTCATGGAAAGGTGTGAATCAATGTTTTAGTTCTCCGAACTAAACCAGAATAGTCTACCATTGGGCCACTTACAAAAAGAGAAGTATATTTTTCTTCAAAGATGCTTTCTTTTAGAAGTCATCAACTGAAAAACTATGAGTCAAGCTGTGTTGGCATGAGAATAGGAATTAAGCAGGATTATAGAGTGTCTTTAACTCTGAGGAAAAAAAACAATATGTCTCTTCAAGGACACCAGATCTCTGCCCTCTGATGTACCCCTAGAAAAATCTTTTCATATTTTGACACTCTAGATTATGCTACACTGCCCTAAGTTGTTCACTCTGTGGGGCATTTGATAGGATGAATTTGTCAGAAAAGAAATTAAAAATTTGAAACAGTAAGAAAAACACAGTGAAGAGGACTGCTGTCAGAAATTGTCTTGATACATGTGAAATATCAGAACATCCAAAGGCATTCAACAGGAAGAAAAAAGAAGTAAGCATTCTGAAGAAATATTAAATACTTTACTCTTTCCAAGAAGTATTGCAATGCTATATTTTTTCTCTGCTGGCTTTCCGGGGGCTTATTTATATAGGAAAATTTTGTAACAGTATACACTGAGTGTATTAGCTAGCCTGTTGACAAGTCTCTATGTGGATTTTTTTTTCCTATTCCATGCAAATCAGAGTAAATCACCTCACATTTATTGCACATTAAAATTTATCTATTTGAGGACTTACTGTGTAGTTGCTAGAGTACTGTAAAATTCAAACCCAAGGTTAATTGCATTCTAATTTCTTGATACAGATGAATGCAAAAACACCACTTCTGGCTCAGGAAATCCCTGAGCTGCAAATGTTGAGGCCAAGAGAGGCAAATAAGGAGCTACCACTTGATGTTTGCCAACTCTTGTGCTCTTCATTAAGCACCTGCTTTTGGAAACCATCAGGGACAGGATGCTAGGCTAAACAAACCTTTGATATGACCCAGTAGAACTGTTCTTAAGTTGTGATAAAAGCCAAATTTACTGGCTTAATTCAAGTAGACATCCCTGTCAATTCTGTTTTGTAGGCCTGATAGGGCTCTACAGGGATCCATGTTGCCACGGCTGGAGAAAACATCTCGCAGAAGACGGGTCATATACACACTTTCAATCAGCCCTTTCTGCTGTTCTTTGTCACTTCAGGACACTCTACAGATGCCAGTCTGTAGACCATTTCAAGCAGACTTGGATAAAGTTTAGAAATCTATTCAGGATAATGGGATTTTTACAAGTGTGTTTAAAAAAAAAAATGGATAGAACTGCTGGGTTTTGACAATAAGTAGGACTCTATACCTGAGTTTCAACTGTATAAAAGTATGCTGCATTAAAACTAATTTCAGTGTATATTGCTTTCTAAATAGCAATTATCCCCCAGCTTCTCCAATTACTGACTTAATATGGGTTTTAGAGGATATTGGCAGGTACCAAGGAATACTTAGAAATAGTATTCAGGCAGGACTTAGAAATATGAAGTTTTTGGTCATAACTGACCACTTCCCTTTGCTTTGGGCATTGTAATTAGCCCCTAAGGCAAAAGTCAAGGATTTTGATTAGCCAAAACCACCTCATCAGCTAAGCCAGGCTCACAAAACCAAGGCAGAAGCCATCATCCTCAAAGGGCAGGGCATAAGACTGAACTTGTTGCTGGGACTTGTCATTCCCAACAATGTCTTGAGCAGCCAGGGATACATTATCATCCCTTCCCTAATGTTATTTGCAGTAGGTTATTGGCCTCTCTCCCAGGCAGCTGGTTTACTGGCCTGTCTACCCCCACAGGAGCTCCTCTGGCCCAGGTCTTGTGCCATATATCAAATGCCTACTGAGAAGGAGAACCAAACAGCCTCGCTGGTTTTCTTGGATCCAAGAGCCTATTTTGTGGTCACCTTCAGCTAGGAGGGAAAGCCTATCCCTTTGACTTCTCTAATTTGGCGTGGCATGGGGGGCTGCGACAGGTACATGATGGCTGTGACTGAGTAGTCTTGGAGCATGTCTTCTTCTTGCTTCCTTTGGTACAGTCCCTGCCACTGCTCTGTGCAAGGCTGGCAGGGACAGTGAGTGACGTCGGTCCACTTCTGGACAGGGATGAGGATAGCAGAGAGGATAAACCACAGTTCTCTAGCTGGTAGCACCTGATTAGACACCCAAAAAATGATGTTGATGGAAGGTTCTTGTGGCATCTGTGCTTTGATCTCATGTTAGTGGAAAGCTTAAGCCTGACGTGGGTGCTAGCACTGCCCATAAGGCCACCAGTCATGCAGCCAGGAAAGAGGTGCTGCTTCCTACAATGTTGGTCATGCCTCTTCCCTGCCTCTGCCACATTTTCTGCTCGCTTTCTTTACTTTTTCCAACAGCACAGGCTTTAGCTCATCAAAAGTGCATAATCCTGTATACCATCCTAAATGCATAATCCTGTATACCACTACTGACCACAGAATTATAGAGTAGCTTACATTGGAAGAGACCTCTGAAGGTCATTTGGCTGAACCCCTGCTCAAAGGGACCTCAAAGATATATATTTTTTCAAAGGTTGCTCAGGACCTTTTCCAGCTAAGTTCTGAGTATTTCCACAACGAAGAATGACATTTCCATAGAAAAATTTATCTATGTTGACACACTAAGTGTGAGCACAGGCAGAAACTGTTTACAAAATTCACTCTGAATGACACTTTAATTGTTTGAGCTATCAAACACCATACGAACAATTGAGAAAAAAAACATCTTATGAATATTTGGAGAGTTATGATAAAATATTAAACTTCTGGAACTGAAATGATTCTAGTATTCAGTGCAATTTCAGTCAAATTATAAAAGTGCACAAGAAGCAATAGAAAATAAAGGAAGACAATTCACAGAATGTACTTCTGTCTTGTGATTCTTTAGCTGAATGCAAATAGCTTTCATGCAAAATTTAAGGATTTCCTTCCTTTTTATCTTATTTCTAGCTTCCTCATTTATTTAAAATCCCTTCCCTATTTTGTGTCATTATGCTAAGTTTTTATATCATTAAATTTCACATCTTCAGTAAAGTAATTATAATGCAGCCAGGTTTTAGTGGCATAATCAATTCCCTTTCATTTTTAATCCAACTGAGAATTAACAGCTTCACTCTTATGCGCTCTAAAGGTAGCTGCTTTGACAAATAATCAGTCAAGAAGCGAAATGGTCTCTTCCCAGACATTTGTTATCTTTGCAATGTGTGGAGATTGCACATTTCTACTTTCCCATTTCTACTTTCCCATTTCCTGTTAAAAATTTGTTGTAAACAGATTTAACTCTGAATAGATCCTAAATTTTGCTTAGTTTTAAATGCACCATTAAGTCAGAGTACACAGCAAACTGTGCCTTTAACAGAAGCTTACTTTCTCATAGCAGCCTAACAACTATCACCATCCCATGTGGTGGCTCTGAAATTAAAAGTACTATCACCAGAAGAAAAGGCTGCTGTTAGCACTGCCTGGTAATAAAGAATTATTTTCTTGCAACATGGGGTGCAGGAGAAATCTTTGGGAAATGTGTAATTAAGCCTCATTACTATTCCACCTGCCTTTTGACAGCTGATTCATCCCCCTCACTCCCCCCCACTGGTCACAGGCATTGTACACCCAATACACCTTTTCTTCTTCCTGTTTTTCTTGCTTCCTGCCACTCCCCCGAGAGTAGACCCCAAGCTAGCCAGATCCAGCAGGTGGAATTATCGGCACCTTTTCTTCAAACTGAACATGTCCCAGAACACTAGAGGGGGTTTTGTTCTCTAACAGGTTGTTTAAAAACAAATGTCTCCACTTTCCACAGTATCTTTGCAGAGAAAGTGCCTGCCTGTAAGCTTTCTCTCAGTGGCTTCTTGGGTTGCAAAACAGCCCATACAGTTCCTCTGTAGCCATTTAGGAGAAACCCTTTCCTTTTCTTCACCCCAGAGGCTTCCCCACAAGTCCACTTTCTGTTCCTCTTAGGAAAACTCTGGTTTCCTTCCCAACCTCTGCACTCCAGCACAGTGCTCCAAAGCATCCCCCCCATGCTGTGTGCATTCGCCGCTCTCAAGGAAGAAACCATCTCCTCGTCTTTCTAGACGGCTCTGCCCTGTGAAAGGCGTCAGGAGCCAGGGCAAGGCGGAGAGGCAGCCTGCCTTCTTCCCTGATCCCCAGCTGTGGCCTTTCCAAAGAACGCAGAGTACCCAGGCAAATAGGAACAAACATACAAATATCTTAGACCCTCCACCCCCTCCCCGTCCACACACGTGCCCTCTTCCCCAGTCTGAACAGCGCAGCTGGGCTCATGAGGAAACAGTTCACTTCATCTGGCTTTTTCTCTTGGCTCTCTCCTACGCAAAGCATGCTCACTCGCCCATTGCTTCCCCGTAACCAGGAGTCGCATCCTCCTGCAGGAACCAACCGTCCCTTGAAGCCCCTGCACTTCTCCCAGCAGCATCCACATTTCCCACACCTCTGCTTTGCCGAGCTATTGCTGAGCAGCCCAGCCTTGCCTGACTCTCCCAGGGCTGGTCAGCACTTCTGGCCCAATTCAAACAACTCCTTCATTTCTACTTTGGCCTTTCCCTTCAACCTCCTAAAATACACCTCACACTGTATTTTAGTACCATCCTCTTACCAACCTCAGCCTATGGTTCTCACTGCATGAGCCCCTATTCCTCCCGTTACTGAATATTATTTCCTTCTATCTCCAGAACCTCTTTCCCATCATTAGCCTCTTCTGGTGGACCATGGAACAACTGTAAGTCCTACAAGTATATTCCTAACTGTTCACCATAAAGGAGAATTATGTCAACTAGTTCTAAAAGTAGGTGAGACAAATTTCATCTAACTGTCTAGATCAAGAGTCTGGATAAAAAGGCAGTACAATGGTTGCACTGTGTGCATTCTCCTGAAATGAGAGCAAATATTTCCTCAGAGGAATCAGAACTACTGGTTCCCTAAAATACTTTAGATATCATTATTGAATAGATAGTGAATTAAAAGTTGTGCCCTGCAGAATGTCATAGAAGGGAGAAAGCTGGATATGTCAGATAAGGATACAGCTGAGAAGAGACAAAATGAACCCAAACTCTTCCTGTGTCCGGATACGGTGACATCGGAACAACTTTATGCTTATGGAGCAGTTCAAACCTTTCCTATTGACCCCGGAAAATCTGGCTCTTGCCCATTGGAATCTGGCCTGAAGGCACTAGTTCATTTCACAACTCTCTATCTATTCTGTTTGTATTTATAGATCTTTCTTACATTTTGTTTACTCTTCACTTCCTGTTTCAGTCTCCTGGTTTCAGAAACGTAAATGACAAAATTAAACACTTCCAGTTCATAAACTTCTTTTTAGATCCCTGCTTTAGCCAAGGAACTGCAGCTATTATTTTCTTGTCTATTCCAAGATACTGGTACCGATATTAGCAAATAGTTTCTCTGTGGATTGGTATTCTTTTGGAGAAGGAGGACGTTCCATTCTTCTTCGTACATCTGTCTGCCATGGCTGTGTCCCCGTCTGACATTACAGAAAGTTACAATGGTGAATTATTCCACAGCTTTTCCTTCCCTAAAGGCAGTTACTACTTCTCACATTGTAAGTTGAGAATCAATTACTTTTTCAGCCATGTTATAGTTACAATTTAGGGATATAATGAAAATAGTGAGAAAAGGCAGGACATTCTCTCTAAAATACCACTCTAATATGAGCACCTATTTTATACATCCATATAAGTGTTTTTAAACTAGGTACTAGATCTGTCTCATCTGAGGAGCATTCTTGGAGCAGGTCTATTAGCTAGGATTCGGTACGAAATACAGTGGCAGACACAGCTTTCCTTCAGAAATCTAGCTGCAGGAGAGGAATTTGGAATCAAAAACCTGAGAGGAAACATAAACTTTGAGAAAAAAAAAGCATCATACTGGGATCTACAAACCAAAGTTTCTTGTAAATTCTCTTTTCACTGATAGGGGATCAAGATGGGGGGAAATGCAGATCATAACCAGTATTTCTTATAACAAGGGTTTTTTTTTTCACTAAGCTGTTACTACTAATAGAATCAAGCTATTATAATAACTAGCAAATAACTATCCACACAACACATACAGTTCTTCACTTGCAGACTTCACTCACAGGCAGTCACTCACAGCTACCTGGTGTGAGCAATATTTGGAAACCAATCCCAGCTGTGTACTCAGTTGCAGAGACCCATACTGGCACTCCCGGAGATTCTTGGGAGATGTCTGGAAAGTCCCTCAGAGGGTCATACTCTTCATTGTCAGATAGCAGCCACTGTTATACAATCCTCTGCTGATGCTTGTGTGCACCAGTAGCCTTTACAGTCCCAGCAAAGTCTTGGTTCAGTTCTCACAGTTGCAACAGGACTACTAGGCTATAAAGCTTATCAGTCCTTGGAAACTTTCACAAACTAACTTCTCATTAGGCACCTTTCCTGTCTTCGGCCTATTGTTTTCTGCTAACCATTTCTCTATCCAGACCTATAGATCCTGTAGAACCAATTCAGACAGAAGCATCTTTTATGGCAAGTGTTACAATGGTGGATTAATCTTTTTGATCTGCTCAGCGTTGTTAGGATCTCACCTGAAACACCTTATCCCCTGGTGCATTGTACTGTCAGAAGGACCTACATACCATAGAGCAGGGTCTAGAAGGGAGCAGCAAAAAGGATTAGAGATCTAGAAGACGTAGCCAGTGAAGTAAAAAGGGAAGAACTAGTGTTGCTATCAGAAAATATGGAGAGGAGACATGACAAAAGCTATCAAATATATAAGAATCTGTCTCAGAAACTGCTAAAGCAGTACAGCACATAAGTAGTCTTAAATTACAACACTTTCATTAGACATTTATTAGGGTAAACTTTCAAATGTCAGGGATAAAGAAGCAACGAGACACACTGTTTCACAGGATGGTAAAGACAAATCGCTACTGCCATTTAAGAACATGCTAGACTAGGAAAAGTGGATGCTCATTTGTGTATAGAAATTTAAGAATCCCATCCCTCCTTCCTGTTATTTTTACTTTTACAATAAATTGTTCTGTTTAAGAAGACACACAAACTTTTACTTAGAACCAGCCTTTTAATGCCCATTTAGTGAACCAACGTAGAATAAAAACTTATTTACATGTATTTCATACACACGCAAAATATTTTAATTTAAACACAATTAAAATCTGTCAAAAGATTAAAATATCAAAAAATATCAAATTAAATAAGGACCTTCTCTAGACTAAGAGCTTTGAATCATTTCATTGTTTACATTTGGCATAAAATACACTGAAAAAGTAAAAAAACCCTATATGTGAGCCTACAGTATATTTTCAGGGTTTATGAACCCAGAGAATATACCAGTAGACCAGTATGACCGGCAATGTTATCAGCTCCGTTGTGATGGAAGTCTGGAATGGTACTCAAAGAATTAAACCAGACTTGGACAGGGGGAATTTGAATAGAAATTAGAAAAGACTTTCTAATGGTAAGTTTCATTAGGCTTTGAAAAAATGGCCTAAAAAGTTATGAAATCTTCACTGGTATTGGAGATTTCAAGGATAAATTTTATGTAATTTTTTCAGCTATGAATTAAATGTAATTCATCCTGCTTATTCCCCGTATTTTGCAGCATCCTTTCAGATCCCTGTTCTATTATTTAAATGATAAAGTATTTCTATTCACAATACATTCTAACCTCTTATTATAGTTGATCTTCCAATGCTTATGTTACAGAATTATAGCAGAAGAAAAACAATTTACAGTTTCCTTTCTATCAGTCATATACACAGGAGGAAAATGTGTCAATTCAGATATTACAGGCAACACAAAGGGTTTCTGTGGGTACCTCGGTAGCAAAAGGAAGATGTGGACCCACAGCACTGGAGCAGGCTGCCTGGCTGAGGCACGGAGCTGGTCCTGCTTCGAGCAGGGACCTGCACCAGGTGAGCTTGGAGGCCCCGTCCAACCCATGCAATCCTGCCAGGCTGCGCTGGAGATCGGGGTGGCATTTTCAGGATACCTACAGATCTGGATATACTTTTTTGGAGCGTGCTAAGGAGCATATTCTCACAGTTGCCTGTGGTGAACATGGTTGTTCTTGTGCCTAAAGGTGATGCTAGACCCATGCAGAGGCTGGAACTGCCTGAGTGTTCACTTACACAGCGTAGCTCCAGGTCTATATGTATGCTCAACAGTCCTCCCAGGTACTACCGTTTGTGAGCAGACCTCTGGATCTGCCTTGCAAGATTGCTTGTTCCTGCTAGTACAGAAAGCAAGAAGCATCCTGTGCAAAATGAACTAGAATTTCCATAGGAGAAAATCGCTTTGCCTTAAGAATTCTTGTATTCCGGCGTTTTAATTCCTTTCAAAATCAGGCTAAGATTACCCTGCTCATTAAACTGTTGCCTGCTCATTTTGTTCAATATTGGTTACAAGACAATTTGATTCATGAGTTCCAGGGTCAGCATCACCACAGTATATGGCATTGTCAAAATTGGCTGTAATTGTTTGTCGATCACGTCTTTTTTTATAGAAGAAATAGAATGTAAGGCCAGTTCCTGTTAGCAGAAGGAAGATCAGTATAACTATCATCCCACCTAAACTATTTGCAGATGAAGCAGCAGCTTTATTTTTTGATGCTGTGAAAGACAAAACAGAAGAATTACGACAAATGGCCAGAGACTGCTATTGCATACAACATCTCCCTAAGTAAACGGAGTGAACTGTAAAAGTACTGAACAACCATAACAGCAGTTAAAACTGATGCATGTTCCGAGTGGACAATGCAAAATTGGGCTCAATTTCTTCTATGTTCCTTTTAAAAGGAGCATTACATTGTACTAGAGTATACCATTTGTAAAGCAAAAAAAATATCAGTAAGACATCCAGTTTGAGAGAAGAGCTCTCCTTTTAAACAGATTTAAAATAAAATCATCTGAGACAGTTAAACGGTTATTTAAATGAAACTTTTCTGGAGGCAATTTTACTTGTAAATAATAGCTGCCTATAAACTTATTGAAATTTCTGTTTAATGGGCTTATAAGAAACCAACTTACCTTTATTGACAGGTGAATCATGGGTTGGCTCAACTTCAATAACTTTAAAATTAAAAAATATATATTATACACAGTTTGCTAACAACCATTCAAAGATTAAATAGATACTGCATACATAATTTTGACTTTGCGCTCCTAACAAATTTTAAACAATCATAGAATCATAGAATGGTTTGGGTTGGAACCCTCTATTACTTGAGGAGTATGATTCAGTTAATTGCTTGCAGGACTGGCTGGGTGGGCCCTACAAACCTCATGGATGACTCCATTGCCAACCTGCCAACATGTGGAGATCCACAAGCAGGAGACTCAATTGGTTCCACATTGTGTCTATTATATTTGTGCAGTGGATCTGTTTGCCCATGGCAAATCTGGCCTATTTCATACTGTCTCCTAGTTGATGTGTGCAAACACAGCTGAATCCATGTGTATACGGTGACTCACGCTCGCTGCATGTGTGCAGATTTACATCCTTCATGCTTTATACAACACTGCTGTGCACGCAATGGGGACTCACCCCAGCCTGTGACACATTCAGATTTCGCATGGGTTGACATCCAAAAAACCACAGGGCCACAAGTAACCATTAAAACCAAAATGTACTGTGCTGTTTGGTTGTCTTGGCATGTCTCCATATGCCTGTGTCAGCAGAGAAATTAATTGGGCCCCACTGCCCACCTTCACTTGATGCTTTCTGCTTGGTCATCCAGCAGATCCCAGCACACTTCACTGGTACCTACCCCACTGGCAGCACCTACCTTCTTTCTGCAGAAGCTCAGTGGCTTTGCATTGCTGCCCCTCAGCTTAGCTATCAGGAGAGTGTCTGCCTTTCTTCTCAGCACTAGTTTAGTCATCTGTTCATCATCTACTGCCCCTTGCACTCTAACCATAAAGACTATGAATTTTTACCACACTCTCACCAGGTCATATGTTCTCCGCTACCCCAGGGTGCAGGAAATGCAGAATCAATACTTTTAAACTGAGAGGAGGAAACAGTGACTCAGGTTCTTCAACATTATTTCTAATTGTCCTTAACAGAAGTTACTCTTGGCTTGATGCAGATGCACATGCATCAGCATCAATGCATAAAGCGTACCCAGTGCATAAGCAGTTTGGCTTGATGTATATTAACCGCTACTTCTAAAATAGCTCCATGCACAGAAATTCAGAACTTACTTTTTGGGATTTTGCAAATAAAATTCTGGTCAACAGAACAGTAATAGTTCCTCCAGGTTCCACTTGAGACATCCATGTCAACACAGTGTTCATCAAAAATTACTGTAGGCTCTCCTTTCTCCCAGTTGACAAATTCTACCGCACTTCTGTCAGTCCATATCCATTCCCCTAAAATTAGAAGTATTACCTAGTGAGTGAGTGGAGAATCATTTCTAGTCTACTGGGCACAACAACATCGGATATAGAATTTATTAGTTGATTAAGTTAGCATCATAGAGGGCTCACTTCTCACTCTTTTAACTGCCAAAGATATTCAGGTGGGAGTGTACCAAATGTAAATGCTCACAGACAAAGTTAACTAACTCCGTTAGCCTTCAGGGCCATGGCTGTCAGTGATGTAAGGAAGACATACCCAGGCTACCCAAGGACTTTCAGCCGAAGCCTATACCCAGGACTCACCTGTGCCTGGGAGCCTTAAGAAAAGCAGATCACCTGTGCGAGCCACGCTCTGCAGTTCAAGGATCCAGATTGCTCAGGAGATTTTCTTTATGTGTGTATCCGAGATCAGTGAATAGCTGCTTTATTAGAGCTGGATTAATCAATTATCTTTGCAGACTGAATCAGCTGTCTTTAATAATAACTCCCTGCTCATCTCCTGCTGAGGCCCATCAAGTAGGAATAATTGCCATCTCTGCTCCTTCAGGGTGTGCTTTCATGGCGGCATATCCTGATATGACTTGCAACTGCCTCAAAGCCACCTCCTCCACCCCCCCTGTCCGCAGCTGCACTTTCCTCTTGCGTCTGCTTGCACTGCATGTAGCAGTGTGGCAGTGTAGTGGGCCAGGTCAGGAACAAATCACTGCTTTTATACTGCTAGTTTTCAACTAGAACAGATGAACTTGGCCCACCATGCAACAAGGTGCCTGCCATTGCTGGTGGTGAGAGGGACTTGGGTAGCCATCGCCAAGGCCATCCACTGCAGCCCAGTCTAGACTCGCTCTGGAGCTGTACCCTCAAAGGCCGCCATGAAAAACAGGCTTCAGAATTACAGTGATATAGAAAACAGGATCAAATTTGCAGTTAAAAAAAAAAAAAAAAAGCTGAAATATTTTTGGATGAAAATAAAAAGCTCCATCAAAAAATTTATGAAAAAAACCCGAAATTTAGATTAAGAAATGTTGCTAGGCAGCTCATATGAGCTGCTATCCCTTGTGTTGTTTAGAAATAAATTTCAATTTAAGACTGCCTCAGCTTTTAATTATAAGACAACATTTTTCTTAAAAGACTAACACTAGTTAAATGTCAAGCAATTTGAGTAAAAAAAAAGCGACAGGAAACATTTTAATCAACTACTGCAGTGCTAAGCTAGAACCTTTTACAGACTCTAATTACAGTAAGGGTACAAAAAGCGTAGACCTCTTGGTGGTTTATGTTTTAAGTATTTTAGCAAAAAAGCTATTAAACATTTAACAGTTGTTTCCTCTCTGATTATTTAATATTTAGTATATTAGTATTAGTATTTAGCATATTAGTGTTATTTAGTATTCTCTCTGTTTATTTAGTATTTATTTTCATCTCAGTATACATTGTGAAATAATTACCATCAATATTTTTGAACAATCCTATCCAAAACCTTCTGAAGTCACTTGCAAGTGGAGACAAATAAAGTAAGAGAAAGTTCATTTCAGCTGAATCTTCTATGGAAACCAGAGAAGCACCTAAAAATATCAATTAAATATTACATATAATTTCAGCAAGATTTTCCATTAGAAATTAATTATCTCAGTAAACAATCATGACGTGTTTCATGATCAGCTTTTTCGTATAGTAGAAAAGCTTGATAATATATTTAAATTAGCTGTAGCTTATAGTTGATATACATACACACACATCTATGTATTACCTCTTGGTTCTGGATTTAAAAACCAAACGCACAAACAACCTGTAAAATATTCTTATACAAAAAGGCATTTACCCATTTGAATACACGTCATTGAAGCATCAGGCCAGCTTTCCTCAGAAGTGGTGTGAACATAGTAGCAATGACCACGGAAGGGAATCCAAGATCTACCACGCTTCGGCTCAGGACACCTTCCAGGAAGCTGTGGTGGTTCACTAGGGATTAACTCTGTTAAGAAGACACACAGGTTTCAGCGGGGTCTTAAAAGCCAAAGGAAACATCTACTCCTGCACCACACATCAGCCCTACCAATTTGACAATGATTCCAGGAAAAGGAATATCTCATAGATGTAACTAATGATAAAAGATTGAACTAAACATGGTAAACTAGTAATAAACTATACTGGTTGGAGCTGGTTCTCCAATCTGCTAAAGAAGGCTTACACCAGTCTAACTGCAATTGTCTTCAGCAAGGCAATTTTTACTTAAAACTTGGGAAACAGAATGAGGAATGAGCCAGTATACGCAAAGGATCTCGACACCACCACCACAAGCCAGTGGCTTTTTTTCGTAGCAAGGTCGGTCAGAGAAGATGTCTGTACCTGCCCTTGTACACACATACCAAACTATGTAAAAGTAGAATTAGTAGCCTATTACATCACCTGATTAAAGCCAAAGCAGAGCTTAAATGAATATAAAATTTGCTGTGAAGTATCGTGCAGAGATCATAAATTTCATATATAATTTCAAATATATTTGAAAATTGGGTGCAATATTTGAGCTCTAAAGTATCTCAGCAGAAGCTTCCCAGGATCTTATACTTTTAACAAAAACAAATTAATCAATTTGGTTGCTACACTGACAGAAGTTTCTTATCTCCCAGTATTACAAAAGGTACTTTTAAATGTAAAAATATATCAATATATTTATAGTTAGACTAAAGTTGATCAATTCTGCAGTTCTTGACAAACAATGATGCAGAAAAGAACTATTACATGCGGCACGAAATATTGCAGTTGTCTTTATGATGTGCCTGTGTTGACTGGCCTGTGAAATGAAATGTCTGGAAATCACTCAAGACAGACTGGATCTGGGAGTTCTT
Organism: Fulmarus glacialis; assembly: GCF_000690835.1. Taxonomy (NCBI): domain Eukaryota; kingdom Metazoa; phylum Chordata; class Aves; order Procellariiformes; family Procellariidae; genus Fulmarus; species Fulmarus glacialis. Next base: position 21,394 of record NW_009193061.1, read on the forward strand.
CCTTAAGAAAAGCAATAGTTTATCACAAGGCATACACCATCTATCACAATCTTTGCATATGTGTGTCGTGGTTTAACCCCAGTCGGCAAC
>NW_009193062.1:0-1563 GCF_000690835.1 Fulmarus glacialis
GGCCGGGGCCGGGGCCGGGTTCCGCTGGCAGGGCGCTGCCCGCCCTGCTCCCCCCCAATGTCAAGGGGGACTCGGGCTATGCGGGCATCTCCCGAGAAGCCCGCTTCCCGCAGCGGGCGGGCTGGGTATATTTAGCATCGCGCTGCTTTTTTCCTCCCCCAAAGTTTCGCCCACTTATTTATTTATTTGCCTGCGTGCGCCGCGCTGCCGCAGAGCAGTAAGAGCCGCTCCACGCCGTGCCTGGCGTTGGAAGCGGCTCTGTATTGCAGCAGGTAGGGCTGAGCGCTAGGACCTCGGAGAATCCTTCCAGCAGCAATCAGGACTACCTTAAACCCAGCCCAATGCCTCTTCCTGCGCCACTCTGCGTGCTGGATGGAGATCCACAGTCAAGAGCTGCAGCTCAGTGCTGGAGTACAACATTTCACAGGGAGCCCTGCAGAAGCAACACCTGTTTCGAGCCAGCCAAGAAAGACACAAGCACTTGTATGTTGCTGCTTTGCTTGTGGATCGTCAAAAATCCTAAACCAGTGGACATCTGCTGAGCCTCCTGAGAATTCTGGATAATAGATTTGGACGTCAAAAGTTTTTTTTCCTTTTCCTTTTTTCCTTTTTTTTTTTTTTTTTTTTTGGATTTATCTCAGCCAACAACGTGAGATTTCCCCCCTCCCCCTTTGCAGGATTCATGCTGATGTATGCAGTCTGTTATAGAGTAAAAACAGCGCATGCCTTTCTGGAGTCAGAATCCATAAATCCTGACGTAGCCTGTGCATCTTAAAAAAAAAATCCCTATAACGCCTAGGTATTTAAGTTGCTATGGTCATTCTTATCTTAAACCAAATGGAGAAACTACGGATTTTTTTCTTTATTACAGTTGGATGGGCTGAAGACCGTATTGCTTACTAAGAGCTGGGGATATATGCATTTATATAGATATACACATCTATATGTTTATAAATATGTCAGTGTGTGAGTATAAAGTGGTGGTTTCTTAGACTAACTGGTTTGACCTTGAACCTGTACCAGTCAAAACAGAATATTACTTTTATTTATGCGTTTAATGGATTGAAGAAAGAACATTTTCTCTGTAACTGCGCTAGGGAGGGGAGAGGAGTGGAATATACCTAATCTTATATCTCCTGGGTTTGGCACCATCATTATTGTTTATTCTTATTCTCTAAAAGCAGAATCTTCTGATGGCTCCCTTAGGTGAAGTTGGGAACTATTTCGGTGTGCAGGATGCAGTACCCTTTGGGAATGTGCCCGTTTTGCCGGTGGATAGTCCGGTTTTGTTAAGTGACCACCTGGGTCAGTCTGAGGCAGGTGGGCTACCCAGGGGGCCTGCGGTCACGGACTTGGACCATTTAAAGGGGATCCTCAGGCGGAGGCAGCTATACTGCAGGACTGGATTTCATTTAGAAATCTTCCCCAATGGTACTATCCAGGGAACCAGGCAAGACCACAGCAGATTTGGTAGGTATTATCCTTAACCCTTTAGTGGTCATGTGATGAAATAATGGGGCAGAACTGCGGGCGGGGGGACGGCGGGGGGTGCGAGGCGGGCGG
>NW_009193063.1:0-1394 GCF_000690835.1 Fulmarus glacialis
ATATTTCCATATTTAATATATTCAAAGTAGACCGAGTTCAGCTTGGCTCTTGAATGGACCAACCCCTTCTTGAAGGGATTCACAGCTGTGAATATTAAATGGACAGAAGTGCTTCTTCCTTGAACTGCAGGACTTGCCTGTATCACCATTGTCCCTATCATCATCCTGGCTTTACACAGTTATTTTGAATTCACATTCAGTGAGCTCTTATTCTGAGCTAAATTTCTCCTGCTAAACCATGTTCTGTGGCAAAATCTTTAAGGTGGGCTCCCCTCTTTGGACATAAAGTGTCTATACATTAGATACTTGCGCTGATTTTGGCTGGGGTAGAGTTAATTTTCTTCACAGTAGCTAGTCTGGGGCTATGTTTTGGATTTGTGCTGGAAACAGTGTTGATAACACAGGGATATTTTCGTTACTGCTGAGCAGTGCTTACAGAGAGTCAAGGCCTTTTCGGCTTCTCACCCCACCCCACCAGCGAGGAGGCTGGGGGTGCACAAGGAGTTGGGAGGGGACACAGCTGGGACAGCTGACCCCAACTGACCAAAGGGATATTCCATACCATATGACGTAATGCTCAGCATGTAAAGCTGGGGGAAAAAGGAGGAAAGGGGGGTCGATCGGAGTGATGGCGTTTGTCTTCCGAAGTCACCGTTACGCGTGATGGAGCCCTGCTTTCCTGGCTGACCCCCTGCCTGCCGAAGGGAAGTAGTGAATGAATTCCTTGTTTTGCTTTGCTTGCGTGCGCGGCTTTTGCTTTACCTATTAAAGTGTCTTTATCTCAACCCACGAGTTTTCTCATTTTTACTCTTCTGATTCTCTCTCCCATCCCACCGGGGGAGAGTGAGCGAGTGTCTGCGTGGTGCTTAGTTGCCGCTGGGGTTAAACCATGACGATACTGCAGCACCTGACCTAGAAAGCTCTTTGTTCTTTAATGAAAGATCTAAGGGAACTTGGAAGATTATCCACAGGGATATGGAACAGGCAGGGAATGGCAATAAAATTAATTATGGCTGTGTCTAATTCCCATATAACACTGCAATGGGTGGAGTGCTGAACTGGAATATATGGAACAGCCTCATCTGTTTCTATAACTGGTATCTATTGAATTGTTTGAGACTGAACTCATATAAAATGAAATCATATGATCTATCCTATTTTGTGTGTGTCTTTATACATGTTCAAAGACTGAAGCAACCAGTAGGTTGCCCTGGGCTGAGAACCAATCAGGGTCTGCAACAGAGTCTTGCCAAGAAAGGAAATAGTTCTGTACATATGACTCTAATTTTATCACATATGCAGCTGGGGAAGGGTGGAGGGACTAACCTGAATCATCCTCAAATAACAGTCTCTTTGTAAGAAGAGATAGATGTCCTGGTTTCGGCTGGGATAGA
>NW_009193064.1:0-7735 GCF_000690835.1 Fulmarus glacialis
GGCGTGGGAGGGGTGGGGGCGTGGGTGTCAGAATGGCATTCCACAATTTTAGCACTACACGGAAAAACTCACATGACAAGAAATTATTTAAAACACAGTTCTATGCCCCACTTCTAATTTGTTTCATTTACATTGTATGAAACAAGGCTGCTCAATAACTGCTTCAGAATATACAGAACCCAGTAGTTGTTTCTAATAAATCTTAACACTGAAAAAGCTTGATGCATAACAATGATGTTTTAAGGGTGCACTATGTATACTGAATGGACCACTATAGCAAGTGCCTTGTGAGCTGCTTTTTTTTCCAAAAGCTGCATATTTTGTATTTGTTAGCACTGCTGTTTTTTCAATGTCATATTTTCCATTTTCAGTCAGTAATCTGAATCTAAAATTACTCTTAAAACTGGGTACTTTCACTTCCTTGAAAGTAGTATTTAACAACAAAATAGGCAAAATTGATTGCTTTTGTTAAGATACTCTCTACATCTATTTCAGAAGAGGTATTCAATTAAACTGAGATGAAAAATAATAGGTGGTTAACTGGAAAACCTTTAAAATATAATTTATTGAGGCTGTTTATCTACCCTCTCTGAATTCAGTTGATCACTTTTCAAATTTTGTTCACATAGACTAAACTTGCTTTAATTCCTGGTTTACAAACATATTTGGGGGGAGAGTCACATCGACACTCATTTTAAGTGGTTAGACTTTCATTAGCTTGCAAATGTTGAGGCATTGTTGAATTCTTCACAAAGCCTATGTTTTAGGTCCTGCCTCCTGATTTTGTTTAGATATTTGAAGTTGTGCATGCCTATAATATAATATTAATTTTGAGAACAGAGTGTACTCCTGCATTTTTAAGCAGCTGGGCTTCAGTGCAAAGAAATCTAGTGTGCATATGTGTTTCCTGTGCTGCTTAATGTGAATGACAAAATGGAACATTTATCATACATCCGTTGTCAATATTGCTATGTTTCTTAAAGCAACGCAACAATGCTATTTGGACCCAATTATCTATGTTAATTCTTATTTTGATGCAAATCAAATACTCCTTTGACCACCTGCAAAAGATACCAAAATGGGTGAATCGGTTGTGCTGTAGTTTGAAAGAAATGCTTATGTAAATGACTTGACATCAACACAAGCTTGAAGGTCAGGACTTGAAACCAGTAAGACTTTGGATACTTGAATTTTTGGATCTTCCAACTTGGAATGTTAAAGGGTTTGCATTTAGGAAACATAATCCAGAAGGTCAGAGCACACACAAGACACTATGGCAGCTGGGCCTCTTTAAAATATTTCAGGTTGGACATCTTGGATCACTAATCCCTCTTTCCTGACTGAAGAGTCCTCCAAATAATGACTGATAAAATTCGGCACAAGCGTCTGTGAAGGAGGAGTAGGAATACTGGGTGAAAGTTGTGGCCCTGATCTATAGAGACTTCAGTTCACACCTAGTTTTGCATCGCGTAAGTGATTGTATTGACAGTAAAACTATAGGTTGAGCCCTTCAGCAATTTGGGAAATTGGAACGAGGCAAGTTTTTTGAAGGAACAAGTAAAGAATAATCTTTTTAAATGTTCTAGTTTCTGCTGTTGCAAGTTAATGCAGTTAATTTTAACTGATAAACTTTTCAACTGTTTAATTGTCAAAACATAGTCAGTTGTCAACTACAGCAACCTTTGGTGTAAATTCTGGTTTTTTTATGCACATTCTCTATCTACCAATGTACTCATTTTAAGGTCCACTATTAAGTGAAGGAAATGCCTTGTAATCTTGTGGAAAAATGTTTAGCAGCCAAAAAACTGTTTTGCCAGTTTAAATGTTACAAAACCTCTGCATTGAAATGTTTTAGCAGTGTATTAGATCTGTGAAGAATTTCAAATAGGCTTTATTACTTTTTGTCAAATTGTCAATAATTTAATCACTTGTGCCATATCAGTCGGTGTCTTGTCTCTTGATCAATCTTTAAGATTCGATTTAGGCTTTGATAGTCTTTTCCATTCCATATAGTTTCTAATAACTGTCTGCTTTAAATTGTATTGTAACTTTACATATAGTTTACTTCACCAAGTTGTTCATGTGCAATTTAAATAGATTCAATATTTTACTAAGAAAAAAGATAGAGGTAAATAAACTTTATTTGCTGTGAAAAACTCTAGGCACTTTTCAATGATAAAAATATATAGCATTATTTGTAAAAAGAAACTTTGTGCTTATTGCTTCATCATTTTTGTGCCAGAACTGTAAACTAGTTTTCATATTTTATATTTCTCAAAATAAATGGAGAACCAACAAAGCCTGTAACTTCTAAGTTCTTTGAGGGGATGAAGAGCAGGGGTTGGTGTTTTTCTTTCTTTTTTTTTTTATTTTTTTTTTTAATCTGGGTTTAGTTCAGTAGGATCCTCTTAATCTTGTAGGACAGCAGAAGGGGCAATATATTGCTCGATTTTGGCAGCTTAGGGCAGAGGTGTACAGTAGATGAAGGATGTAAAGAATTCAACTGAATATTGTCAGCAGACCCAGTGTTATCAAACCATAATGAAAGTGGGATTAAATTGACAAAATCTACCTTTATTGCAGGAGGTGCTGCCAGTATAACTAGTGCTTGTGCTCTCTGAGGTGCTTGTGCACCTGATGAGCCAAGTGATGCTCATTCTTCCTAGTGGAAAACAATAGAAATAATAGTTATGGTAGCTGTCTTTTTGTACCACCACTGAGCGTGCAGCTGTATAGAAAATTACTATATTACGTTTCAGCTCTGTGGTAGGAGGGCTTGAATGGATACTCCAAGGTAATAGGGGAGAAATAGCCTTAAGATACTTATTCTCAAAGTAAATCCAAAATTGTGAAAGTTCAATCTTTTAGAAAGACATTCTTAATAAATTATCAGAGAGCCAAAATCAAAGATGGACTGAGGAAATTATATGCTATCTAAAATGTGTTTTAAAGTTGAGGGGCTGATGTTAATCTTAGAATGTTGAAGAATTAAAAGTTTTGAAATGGAAGAAGGCCACGTTGCAACTGGAACTGCTGATTTTTCCTTTTCAGTGAAAGTAGCAGGCCAAAGTAGATTTGTCTCCATTCCTTTTTGTAATCAGATTTCAGCTACAAGGCTAAATTATCTGGTAGTGCTTTTTTTTTTTTTTTTCCTTCTTCCCTGCCCAGCCAGTACCAAGCACACTGAAGAGTAGGTGCATGTTTGATTGTCTCTCAAATCTGCTCGTAAAACCTCATGAAGTCATTTCCTTTCCTCTGTCACTGGGGGGAGACTCTCACGAGAGCCAGAGACCTTTAAATGAGGTGTCTGTCTTGCCACACCTCCCATCCTCTTATTTCCTTTCTTTCAACCTAGATGCACTAAATTGGTGAAAAAGAAGACCGTGCTAATCTTCCGTTGTTGGTGGTCTGCGGTGGGGGGAAATAATACTGTTAAGCTTTTGGACAGAAACTTGCACCGAAGGAAGTGGAAAGTGCAAATAATTTTTTTTTTTTTTTTTTAAACCCCAAAGATGCATATCTAATTTGATGGAGGGGGGCGGGGGGAAGCATTTCATAGAGCTGATTGGGAAGGTTTGCTGTTTGGGGAAGCCTTGATGAAGGAACATAATACCAAACCTCCTCTGTGGTAGAATACCACCAAGCCAGTCTGAAATTTTGTTTTTCTAAGTTGAAAACAAGTTTGTTTTCAGCTTGGAGGGGAATCCCCATGTTAATTTTAAACCTTTCGAGTTCTAACTATGAAATTCGTTCTGTAGTAGTACTGCTAGAACAATGTAAATAAACACAAGGGGCGAAAGCAAAACATACATGACTAAATCATGCTGCCAAGCACTGAGAATCAACTCCCTTGGCCAAAATAAGGTGTTAAATCTGTAAAGGTACCAGCTGTAAATAATGTCTATAAAAATAAGTCTAAAACCAAATTTTAAATGTTCTAAGTAACTTGTAACTGAAGGCAATACCCTTTTCAAAGCTAACAGGTGCTTCAAAGAAAGTAGTTAAAATGAGCTGTGTCAGTCTTTATTTCAAAGCATTTACTCAAAAAATGCGTCCCCCCTTTTTACTTTGAGAAATTTTAACAGGTATAATAAAATCTTATGGATCAGGGATGGATGTTCCTCTGTCCAGCAGACTCTTCCTGTTTCCTCTTCCTCTGCGCTGAAACTGTCTCCTTCGCTCTTCTGCTCTTTCAGCTGGGAAGTTGGTCTCCAATTCCTTTTTCCGTATCAGAAAGACGAAAGGACATTGGACAGCATTGCCCAAATCACAAGAATGGGTTGGTAGCTTGTGAAAGGTGGTGAGACAGCTCAGACACTGTCAAGACAAGACCCCATTGACACATAGCGAAGTAGAGATGTCAAGAGAAGGACCTCCAGAGCTGGATGCAGTTATTTCGCCTCCTTCCAATCCAAACCGTGGGGCCTCTCTATCTTGACAAGAAGCGAAGATGGTTGAGGGATGAGTACAGTAGAAGGGGTCTGAAAGTCAGGAGCTGTTTGCTATGTTGGACCCTAAGGATATTATCTAAGTATCTCATCCAGCTGCCTTTCCTGATGAGCACAATTAAGCCCTGTGAAATAAACCATAATTGCAGGTTGAGCATGCTTTAAGCATTTTACAGTGGCATTCTCTGCCCTGCAAGCGCTTCCAGCCAAAAAGGATCCACTCCACACCTGTAGCATTTGCAACAGCGGCAGGATGAAAGGCAATCTGCCATTTCAGGAATGCGCTCTGAAGAAGTGAGGTTTGTACAGGTTAACCTGCCACTCTCCTGGTTAAAAATGAGGAAAATACGCATCCAGGCTTCAGGAGTGCTACTTTTCCCTATACTTTTTACATGCAGAAAACTGTTTTTTAAAGCATTTTATATGACAGGCGCTAGCTGCTGCCTGGATAGCAATGCTGGGCAACACGTTGAGCAAAACAGATGAGACGGTCTTAGCAATAAATGGTGGTGTGCAGTTGAGAGCAGAGAATTAGACGCACGCATGCAAGTCTCTAGAAGAGCATTGTTTTCAAGGCATTTCATGAAGCTTGGCAGAGATACCACAGGTCTGTGGGTATCGTGGTCTCACAAACGTGAAAGATCATGCAGTTGGTGGTTGGTTTTAGTCAGGGCAAGTTAGAAAGCTCTTGCAGGCACAGAGGCATGCAGAGCAAATATGTGCTGGCGTGGAAGGGAGAAGCACTGAATGCCTTGAATAGAGGAACCGAGATGAAGCACGACCGTGGGTGGCACAGACAAATGCCTCACTGGACATAGCACCAACAAGCATTTACAGTGCCATTGGCATTTACAGGCATCTACAGTGCCATTGGCTGCTAATTTTCATATATGCAAATTCCCCACCCGTGGGCACAATCTTAGCAGACTCTTTCAATAAGCTGTGCTAGAACATTGTAAGGCAAAGGACTTCTTTGGTTGTCATCATTGTATTTACCTATACCACTCTAAATAACTACGTTTGGGTTACTCAGATTTCGTTTTTGGTTGGGGCTTTTTTGGTTTTGATTTGTTCTAGAACAGAAAATCAAATCGGCAAAAAAAAGTGGCGATGTCCTTGCTTGCTTTGAGTGCTGTCACACGGTGCAAACATACACCCCAGTCATTTCGTGCCTGCGCAGGCAGGGCTTTAAACAATCGCTTGCTTCTGTCCAACTTGCCTGCTCATGAGCCAAGGAAATAAAAGGGTGGGCAGGTCACCAGGAACCAGGGTTGCTGTTGAAATCCTGTTGATGTTAATACAAAGGTAGAGGGAAAAGGCGTCCACTTTCAGATTGTCAGGAAGTTTGGTGTTGCCAGGCATACAGAATTTTTCTAGAGCATTTGTTAATAATGCATCCACTGTACATAGGGCGTCTGGGAAGCTATTAAAGATACAGCAGGCTTTGCAGGATCCTGCCTGTTTGGTCAGTTGCCCAAGCACAGATAAGAAAGCCGTCTCACAAAAATAATCTGTCCCTTACACTGCCAGACCTGACTGATGCCTGTCGTTGACGCTCCTACCTCTGTAATTGTCAAGGGAGCTTTTTTCACGTGAGCTTCTGTTTGTATTCCAACTCTTTATACAGCTAATTCTTCTTACTATTCTGATTAACTTTGGTGGGCCAGCTCACATAAAGGTAAATGTGTGTGCGGAAGGGTTTACAGGATCAGATCTTGAGTAGTGAGCGTGTTATTCTGCTACCTAAAAGCACCGTAATGATTTCTTAGCTGACTTGACGCGCTCAGTCCATGTTCCTTGGTAAATCCTGAGCCTCTCTTGCCGATCTGTTCTAGCTACCCCCAAAAGTGTATTGCCTTTGTTTTGGATGTCTTCTTAACTGTCATTTTATCCCGTTGAGCTCAAACAAACAAGCAAGGTAGAAAGCAGTACTGTGATGCAAACTTGTGACACTTTAATAGATGCTCATCGCCCACTCAGGTAGCATTATAATTAGTTTTAAGATGCCGCTCCCTTCAATTACAGCCATAAATGCAGGTCGGATGCAATGCATTGGACACATTACGTTAAGAACAGGAAAAACTGTTTAAATGCATGTAATTTTGTTTTGTTTTTTTACAGAGTCCCAATTTGTCTTTCTTCAAGGTACAGTTTTTGTTTCCCATGACTCATCCCTAATGCCCTTGCTTAAGGCAAAGAGTTCCTAGGATTTTCTCTTGTGTTTTTCATTTTTTTGGTATTAACAAGCTTTCTTGTGAACCATGACCACTGTTTTCCTGTTAAACTTTTAAAAAGGCTGGGATCTATCATTTCTATAGCAAAGTGCTGAATGCAGAGCTGGTGGGGAAAAGCGTCATTACTAAATCCATTCCAAATAGAGTATCTCATGAAGTTTTGCCATACCTGTTTCTATCAGAAATCAGTTATGAATTCTGAAACTATTTTATTTTACTGATTATATGCCCTCAGTACACTCTCTTTGTTTAGTTGATCTTACTTCCATTTCCACGTACAAAATACATTTAAATACCCTAAGGAAATTCAGTGGTATTTTCAATTTCTCCTTACAAAAGTCCATCAATTTTATACGCATCTTTGTTTTCTGCATCGGTCCCACACTGATTTATCCTTTGGGCTTTAAAACCAATCCTGCTATGACATTGTCGTGCAGCTTACCCAGACAGTTTTTATGTGTTACTTAGCATCTGTGTCTGATGTATTTTCAGTTGCAGGACCAACTATATTAGATTTAGTCACTAGCACAGTGACAGGCTGCATCAGCAGCCCAGTTGGTTATGGCTATTCTGATTTTCTGTATCAGTTGTTCCATTTAAACCATAGCATACTACATGGAAAAGTCAGATTACTTTCTGTTTTCAGAGGAGACCCTTTTTCTTCTTTCTCTTTTGGTGCAAGAATATAAAGGCGGGGATTTCGCTCGATTGACAGCTCTCTTGACCACATTTCTGCCGTCAGAAGCAATCCCTCAGCTCATCTCAAACGCCTTGATTTCTGAAGGCTTTTTAGACAGACGGAGATCAGGCGTGTTTGCGCTCCAGGATTTAACCCTGCCGTGAGTTTCACGCGTGCACTGGTGGGGTACAGCCCCTTACCCCACGTCTGCCTAGAGCATCGTCCCTCTTCTGACCTCATTTCACCTGCTGCCCTGCAACCTCTGTCCCTCCCAATCCCCGAGGACACGACCAACCGCAACCAGCCCCGCTTTCAACACCGGCAGGCAGGTCTGAATACGAGACGGAGCGGGGAGGGGGAGGAGACGGGGGGAC